>NC_135498.1:111696722-111966722 GCF_052857255.1 Amblyomma americanum
TGGAGTATGTGCCTATTTAACTGCTATTCCTTTCCCCTTCATGGAGCAGCACAGAAAATGAATTCTTTTAGCTCTTGGTCAAGACCGAAGTTTCTATTTCATATATATTAATTTTACGATATGAGACATGAAAGCCAGGCGCCTTGCAGTACAAGAAAAAACTTCAAGGTGGCTTCCGCGAGTTGGGAACGCTTTCCAGTAGCATGCGCAGTTAAGCGCCGTCCGTTATATACTGGTGGCGCTGTGATCTTTACTAGGCTGACGCAAATGATTCTAAAGATTGGTTTAAAATTTAATTTCTTTACGATGTGGCCGGCGTCATCAATTGATACCGATTGGGGATGCCGTGTAATGTTTAGAAAAACAAAGGCGCCAGTTTTTGTTTGGAGAGCTTTGCTTACGAAAATCACCTAAGCTTAGCTGCTGTGCAGGCTTGTGTTCTTCCTAAATTTTATTGCACGCAGCGAAAATTTTTCAGTGGCCGGAGTCCATGATCTACTATCCTCTCCGATGACGTCTCGTGTGATTTGTATCGTTCCCTTCACTTCAACCGTAGCGTGCATGCTTCGCTAGTATCCTTTTAAACCTTTCACTGCAGTTTTCATCACAGCCCGAGAAGACGAAATAATTCATCGAGCGCTTGCAGACTTCACAAGAATGAATTAACCCTTTGTTACGTTATGTACACAAATATCTACTTGGCGAAATCACAACGTTTTTTAAAGTGTGCTATACATGGAAGTGATGTCTTTGTTTCTGCCGAATTTAGCATCTTTCATATCGCAAACTGGGTGTTCTTGATACCAATAATAAAACCCTCAGGAACGCATAAAGACATTATGCGTTGGCAGTGCGTTAACATTAGCAGCTGTTGATGCTTTTATAGGAAGCAACTTCACTTCCGGTCTAGTGCAGTCACTTATCTACAGCCAGTGGGAATGCTGCGGTCTGTTGACGCCACTGCACTCTAGCCAATGGGCGAATTTCACAAACGACTACGCATTTTGGTCCCATGGGGCTTCTAAGGCAATCGCAATGAGATATTTTTTCCTACAGCTTTATGTGCATGTCCGCACAAAAAAAAGCGCTTTCACGATACTTCGTGTCCTTATATGGCAAGTTCCGGTGTCTGGATGATACAGTTTTGAACCATTCTGAGACCTTGTTTTGTACATTCTGGTAAAAACTTAACCGCTGGTCTTCTGCTTCGGAAAACTGGCGAATTGACTTTCTTGAGGCCTTAATATAGTTTCTGGCCGGAAAAATATTTGCACTCGATCTAACTCCGCAGCGGCGCTTGAAAGGCTTAGGTCGCAAAGTAGTCCGTCGCATATGTCGTAATCCAAACCACCCAACTTATTGCAATTAGGCTTCGAATGCTTCGGCTACGTTGCAGCGAATCACCGCCACGGTCGGTCACACCACTGGCTGCGGCAAAGGAGCGCCGTCTGCCGGTGCACGGAGCCCCGAGCGCCGTGAACCGTAGACGAAGGGTACTGCATCCAGAGCTCGTTGAGCCGCGAACGGCGCGGGCCAACCAACGCACCGAGGGCACTGCCACGGCAGTTGTCCGCGGCTGCTCTTCACAGTCCCCCTTCCTTTCTCTGTCCGCCATCGACGAGTTCCTTGAACCTTGGCTTCTGCGGGCGGCACTGCCGGCCCGTCGCCCCTTTGCGCAGGCTTTTAATTACGCCAACACTCCATCGGACGGGCCGCTGGCCACTATTGTTGCTCCCTGGTAGACCTGCGCCGCAGTCTTCGCACAAAATAAGGAACGCGAGGCTCCTCTGTCCATGCTGTATATCATAGCTCATCTTTGCGTGGTGATCCAAGCAAGAGAGGGAGGGGACGAGATAGAGAGAGTGTTTCCGTTGCCCTGCGACTTATGGTATTCCTAAGCTCCGTAGGCGTGCACACAGAGAATCTCTCTTTCTATGACACACAAAAACAGAAACACACAAGCACTCTATTCCTTCACCCGAACACGGGCACGCAAGGAACCCGTTCAGTGCGTAGAGATCGTCTTATTATCGACGCAATGGGGGACGGGACGGGTCAAGAATGTGCGCTCGTGCGTGCAAG
This sequence comes from Amblyomma americanum, assembly GCF_052857255.1. Taxonomy (NCBI): domain Eukaryota; kingdom Metazoa; phylum Arthropoda; class Arachnida; order Ixodida; family Ixodidae; genus Amblyomma; species Amblyomma americanum. The sequence goes on from NC_135498.1 coordinate 111,698,805, forward strand.
AAAGGTATTACATCACATCTTCACCCGCAGGATTCAGCAGCCATTGACGGTAGTGACGAAATGTTGGCGGTGGTTCGCAGCCAAGAACTAGCTCACTTGCGCATCTTAAGAGCGGGTGAGAAACTTCAGGGCTGCAGACGGCCTCCACGTGAGTTTTTTGTTATTCAGCCGTGAAAAAAATCAAGGTGGAGATCCGAGTTTATTATTCTCTTATGTTCCATTAACGCGGGCGCTTCCGCAAAAGTCGTTGAGCACAAATGAAGAGATAGTTGCTACGGCAACAACACTTTATTGGTGCGGCGGTTTCACTATCTACGACCCTTTCTGAGCGTTCCCCACTGCACATAGAAACGTTCGTAGATATACGCCAGAAAAAAAAAGTCCACTTTAGGCCTCGTGCCCTACGTACCGCGTTGTCGCAGCAGTTGGTAGACGTGCAGCTGTGGAGAAAACCGTGCCTGTGCACTGGAGCCACGATTACAGCCATTTGCGCTGTAGAAGTACAGGGTGACTCAGTATGAAATGGAACACGCCGGCAGTCGCCGAGACCAGGCGGCAAATGCGCATGAACAGTAGGCAGGGCTGGCTGCTCTTTTCGACATGCGCCGGTTGCCGCTCGTTCTCGCCTGCTCTCGGGGTCAGGCGCTCCCATGTTCCCTATCATACTGAGCGACTCTGTCCACCTGCGCTGGGCGTAAAAAGGAAGTGCCGCCCCCACAGTGAGAAAATCATTGCACACCAACCTTCAAATCATTAAATGAACAAGTAATTTGCTGAATAACCTACTTCTCATGTAATACCCCTCCAGTGGTGCCCGTGCACTATGACCGAATAAATCAATGCATAAATAAATGAATACAACGTTATAATTGGGCCTTAAAACAGTGCAATATTTCATACCTCGACTTTTCTTCGAGTTCATTTTAAGTTAGTGAAGGTTAATGAGTGAAAATTGAGTCAAGGTACTGAAAGCTGAAGCAGAACTACAAAACTTGCACACAATGAAGACAACTGAGTTTATATTGGCTGTTTGCGCTTGTTGGTCAGTGATCACGCTTAAAGAATGCACCACGGAAAGACAAGGACAAACGTCCTTGTCCTGTCCTGTCGTCTTTTTTGTTTGTGCTTGTCTTTTCGTGCTGCATTCTTTAACTGAGTTTATGCTTGTGGCATTTTCTTCGCATCCATCATCGCTCTGTTCTAACTGCATTTGTCTACATCTACAATGGAATGCGACCACGAATTAGGATAGAAACAGAACACATTCAAGCCAAGGCGTTGCCCGCAGCAACTACTTGTTTCAACGTGGAGAATCGATCTGTAGCGGCTGCCGTGAGCAGTCGATGCTTTGGCACCTTCAGCTGGTTGCCCCCAGATGCAAGCTTCCTGTCTTCGTTGCTGTCCGGCAGCGCTCAGAAGGCGAAATTAAACGCCTTCTCCCTCTTGAAAACTAAACACATAATTACGTACACTGTAAAAACAAGTACGCCTACATACGAGTAAAATAGCAGTAAGCTGGCTTCTAGGACACTCCCTTTTATTAAAGCTAGAGGACAGGATACTTCATTTTTACTCCTTTCTGCTTACATTGTATACTGACGTAACATGCAAAGGCTTGGCGGTGCATTAATACTTACATTTGGAAGCTATTACAAATGGCAAGTTCAAAACAAGTGCTTAGTAATCACTGTTAGCCCATACGGTGTCCTCCTTGTTTTTTTTTTTGTGCGCTACCACCTGTATAGTGGCCAATCCTTGCATTTAGCCGCTATCTGTCTGTCCATCCGTCCGTCCATCCGTGCATCCTTCCGTCCGTCCGTCCGTCCGTCCGTCCGTCCGTCCGTCCGTCTGTCTGTCTGTCTTTCCGTCCGTCCGTCCGTCCGTCTGTGTCTGTCTGTCTGTCGGCAGCTCACCTGCCAACCGAGTGGTGGGTAACTTCCCAGGTGGGTAACTGCCCAGGGAGAGGTGGGTATACGTGGCCCTACACACCGTGTCAGGCGGCAGCTCAGCCGAACGTGAGAGGTTGCTCGGGAAGGGCAACCTGGATCGCAACCCAGCCCAATCAACCAAAGTCCACCCTGTGGCGTCACCTGCCATAGAAGAACAGTGGCGCATCGCTTGACCGTTGCACCACTGCGCCAGTAGCAGTAGCAAGACTCTCAGGGATCTATGAATGTACAGAATGACCAATTCCGCACATATGGGCATTAAGCCATTATTGCTATCCGAGCAACTGCCATGCGTGAACACTTGACCTGAACACCAGAACCGAAGGAAAGATGATGGTCTCCATCTTTTTCCTGAATTCGATGGGGTTGGTAAGCTATAAGGCTTCTGGCGGCAAATAATTAAGGTTTAGATGCGAGAGATTTAGTAGTAATCTTTTGTGCGGTACTTCATCGAAGGCTTTTTCGATGTGAAGGAAGAGCGTGTCAAGAGGAATATTTAAGTCAAGATGCGAACTAAGGTCGTTGATGAATAGGGCTAATTGGTAATCACAGGAAAGCCCTTTCAAGAAACCATATTGGTTAGGGCTGGTTTTTGTGGAAAAGGAAATGGCGCAGTATTTGACTCACATATCGGCGGACACCTGAACCGCGCCGTAAGAGAAGGAATAAAGGAGGGAATGAAAGAATAATGGAAGAAAAAGCTGCCGTAGTGGAGGGCTCCGGAATAATTTCGACCACCTGGGGATCTTCAACGTGCACTGACATCGCACAGCACACGGGTGCCTATGCGTTTCGCCTCCATTGAAACGGTGATACCCCACGAGGAAGGGGTATTCAGGCGTTTGGTGGTTCGAAAAACGTTTTCTCTTTGTTGTTAAGGCGCTTCAGTTCGCTTTTAAACCACGGTGATGATTTTGTTTTTGCACTGAAGTTATATTTTTTATGACCTACTTTGGTCTTACGAAACTGCTCTGTTTTTATGTCTTATACTTCCTGTTCGTGATAATATTGAAAACTTATTGATTTAATAACCGAATTTCAGTATTAATTTTCGGAAAGCTAAAGCGCCGAAGAGCAGTATTGTTCAGTAGACACTGCTCTCTCTCTCTTTCAAACTTCCAGTAAATCTTGAGTGAGAGTACAGGAAAACATAGATTACACATATAACTGAAAACTCACGTCAGCTTTCGGAGTACACCAAAATTTATTAAAGAGCGATAATAACTGCTAGAACAAGCTTATTAGGCTCTAGAAATTATACTTCTGGAGTAATTTTTGAAAATAATGCTCGATGGAGATAAGCGGGACTCAGAAAAGAGTTTTTCTTCACGTGTCTGCTTCGACAACAGTGGCCGAATCCGGAGGCAACAAACTACGTTTGCACAGTCGTCCACATACCTATCTTTAGAACGCTCGAACGGAACACACTGGGAGCACACTTCTATCATTTCCCATGAATCGTGCTGAACTCCTTATGTCTTTAAGACACGTGTCACGCATGGCAGGCAGCGGCGATTGTCATAAATTCACAACAGAGCACGGCGTTTGAGTGCTCTAGACAAATATATCGATGACAGTACTCCGACAGAGCTGTGCTAGCATCGCGGAAACAGAGAAATAAACGAAATTTAAAATCAGTACACTTAAAGCTAGAACTAAAAACTAAACTATCTTCAGTGAAAGCACTGCAACGCATAGTGCGTAACAACGCAGAATATATTTTTAACAATTTATTTTTCATTTTTAGATAAACATAGTCGTCTATTTTTGCCCCAGGTAGCGCACTGAAAGACATCTAGAACAGGTAATTACATGCAGATAAAAACATACCTCAGCAGGATCAGTTTCCGTTGCGACTGCATAGGAACTTTAAATTGATAACATGGCTGTGAAAAAAACAAAAACAGGTCGGATACCTCAGGGAAAGACGAATCGTATTTGCGGGTCGTTGCGCCTTTTGAAACGAAGGCAATGACAGCGCCGGGCTCTCCTGCGTGTATCTACACAGGTCACGTTCGGTGGCGGCTTTTGTTCGCTTCGGCGCAAATACATTGCGCGGTGATGTGGTAAAACAGACGAGGCGTGCGAAAAGGCGGTTTTACAGACACTCTATAGGCTGCAGAAGTCGAAGCGAATAGAAAGGGGCCTTTCAACTGGTTTTAGTTTTATTTTTCTTGACCTGAGCAGACAGTTTTCTGCTAAACCCGCATCGTGCGTCGCTTAACAACGAAGGCTTACCGAAGGTTGCGTCGTAAGATGTCAGTCTGCGTTGCCAACCAAAGGTCGTCTACGGGGCAGAAATGCCCGTATTCCCCTGTACCAATCCACGCTGGCTCGGGTAAAAACATTATGGTTTTGATTTTTTTCAGCGATTTGGTGTTTCAATTTAGATTTTTCTTTTAGTGCGTAGGCAGAACTGCGTGCCCTGCATCAGCAGGCTTTCTATTTCAAGCAATTTTTTTTATAGCTTGGTAAATGCATAAGGCTGCAGAGGAATGAGCTTTTCCCATTCGATCTCACGCAACATTTTGCAAGACGTTGCTCTTAAAATGCTTTCTTTCCATGAGAAGCAACAGGAAGGACCGCGACCTTTTTCGCCACCTCTCAGACCTGTTTTTTAAATTTTATTCTTTATGGAGGCTGCTCTGGTTGCAAGCGGCCATTTGCGAAATGAAAGAACTTTTTTTCGTTAGGAATGAACACCTAGAAGGCGGAAATTAAACACAGCAATGGCCTACAGAATCGAGCATCCGTCTCTTGGGAAGGATGTGTGGTATTCGACCCCAGTACCACCTAATACCCACCGAATACCCGAAGGATGCCCGTTAGTTTATAATTGGGTACTAGCTTTCTAATGGCCTGCTACCCGTCTTCTCTAGTTTGAAATCCTCAGAGAAAATTGGGTGAATGACTTGAGCTAGTGCACACAAAAGACAATCTAACCGTTGCGCTCTTTGGCCATGTTGCCACTGAGACAATAAATTATAATCGTTGTCATCATCATTAGTATTAAAACGCAAAAATAAAAGAACTTAAGCACACTGCAAGAAGTTCGGCGTCATAGATAATGCGCTAAAATATACGAGGAGCGTTTTCATTTTCGGGCGCAGCCAGGAACTCACCGTGATTGAGATAAACCATATTGCCAGATTTTAAATTGCATGACATTTCCGGGCGAGCAGTGCATTTTCTGTCTTTGATGATAATGATGATGAATTATTTTTATGGCGCAAGGGAATCTGTGGCCAAAGAGAGAGGTGCCAAAGGTGTGGCCAAAGAGAGAATAAAGAGGTGCCGTAGCGGAGAGTTTGTATTTCGACACAAAAAGAAGTCACACGGGGCAAAGAACGAATAAACGGCCTTGCGGTAGGCGAACTCAATACCACATTCCCACAGAGCATATTGTGCAACGTGTGACGTGTAGGCTTGGGCACTGCCACAGACCAGAAAACGCTTGTTTTGCTATTTTCCCCCTCGGAGCTAAATCCAAGCCTTAGAACACCTAAGGTCCCCCTTCTTTAAAATGAGTTTAAAGAACAGTGACAGAAAACTCTTTGCATTGCGCTAGCGAAGCTCATCGATCAGTTTGTGCTGGAAAATGAAATCCGTATGTTAGTAAAGTCGGCGAAATAATTTTTCGCGTTGATCTAAAAAATTTCGTAAACACTAATCGTTGCAAGTTTTGCTCTACTGTTTTACTGTTTTGTGGCAGGCCATTACATCTACAATAATAAAAATAATGAAGAATTTGAGCGCTTTATTAATGTTTCGAATGCTGTAGGCAATTTTGTGTATACTTTTAATAATAATAAAAACCTCTTATTAGAATCGCTTGCTAGGGCTTCCCCAATTTATGGTTAAGACTAAGGGGGAGTTTTGAATCTTATGATGCTTAGACACCAGGAAATGTAATATCTCTGACGGCATTCCTATTCATTTTTCTTTGGTATTTCTTACATACATATCGCTATCTACACTATGTCTCTTACATCCGGTAGTGCTTCCGCATTATGTGAGTTGTCTAAGGGGCTCCTTTTATTTAAATGTGGTGTTAAAAGAGTTCTGTGTAACTACAGGCGAATTACGCTAACCTCTTCAGCATGTAAATTGTTCGAAAATATAATTCAGAGACCAGCTGCACAGTTTTAGGAGCCAAAAAAAATCTAATCAAACCTGCAGCATGCACTTAGGCCAGGGTTTAGCACAATACACAACAGTCAGAGTTTGTCCGTGATATTTTCTATCTAAAGTTGTGGTTGTCACATAAATGCAATATCCACTTATTTATCTGCTGTTTGCGATACCGTAAATTCATTTTGAACTGTTGTTCAAGTTAAACGTCGCATTGAAAAATCTGTTCTTGGTGAACTGGACGTTGAATTTTTGTTCTGCCTGCTCTCAGCACGCCAATTCTGTTCAGATTAACATTATGTTGCTCCGGCACCTTCTGGTGTGCCAAAAAAACTACGCCTAAAGACAGCAACTTTTTAAACTTCATATTAATGACGTCTCGAATAATGTCACATCTAACATTCGCCTTTATGCTGATGATTGTCTACTATGTGACATCAGTCGTTCTCCTCAAAATTATAGCCCTTACGAGTCACATACTTGATTTTGTGGATGGTGCGATAGTCGATAAACGCAGATCAATACATGCAACTCTCTAGCCATGCCACTTTCTAGCAGCTTCTTGCTTTCTGTTTTTGCCTACTCATCTAGTAGCCTGTTAATAGAAAGGCTGCCTGAATACAATTATTTGGGCAATAATTTTTCCTACTAATAAGGGCGGAACATAGTAAATTCATCTGCAGTAAAGCCTTCTTGAAATTAGAATATTTAAAGCGCACTTGCACTCAACCCAAAGAAAAGTTAAACTACTGATGTATAAATCGTTATTCCGCATAATATTCATAGCACTTACGTTATACAAAATCATTAACGACTAAATACATTGCCCAGATCAAAAATGTTCAAAATATACTATTCGTTTCATTTTTCACCGGTATCGCTGAGAGCTTTCTACTACTGCGTCTTCCGTCATTGTAGCCAACAATGTCAAATTTCCAGCATTAGGAATGTTATATCTCTCTTCAAGTATGATCGACTTTCAGGCCCAGATTAACCTACTACTAGGTATTGTGATGACCTTAACCTCGTCCGTGATTTTGCTCCCACAAGTGTATTTAAATATAGTACTAACACGATAGCGTTCAGGGTCGAGTGTCACAGAAAAGCGGGCGTCGTTATCATCGCCTTCGTCTTTGGTCGTAAGCGAAAAATCCATGAAAGATTCCAGATAAGCAACCTAGACCGCTTAAGCACCTAGACCTCTTAAGTCACGGGGGAATCTGACGTCATTACAGCCTGCACACCGGATTGCGAGAAAACTGCCCACCGTGGAAGGTGACAGTGAAATTAATTATTGGTTGCCAGAGGTTGCTCGTGAAAAGCAACCTGGGCCTCACAAGCTCCACCGATGGTGGTGATGGTGGTGAAAACATTTATTATTCATAGAGAGATGGCAGCGATTTATACATAGCAGCAACTGCCATAGCAGGGCAGTGGCGCATCGCTTAACCGCTGCACCATTGCGCTGGGTGTTGTATGATGATTTTCAGGGATCTATGAACATAAAGTGCCAGATGACCAATTGCGCATATGCGGGTATCATCCCATTAACGCTATCGCGTCGTACCCTCAAGGCGGAACTTAAGTCTCGCCCAGCTTTTTCCCCCCACACTATCAAATTTTAGAATATTCTTGCTTGCTCATTTCGCCGGCGTTTTTCGCCGGGCAGCTTTATTGAAGCATGTCGCAACTAATGATCAGAGCCTGCCTTGCTATTGCGGTGGTCCCCATCATAAAACGCCCAACAACTGAGCAGTGGGAGGCCTTGCTGCCCAGCGAGCCCCGGAAGGCCAGGGACGGTTGGTCGAACGGGCATGCCAGGTGACACGGCGACTGGAGTCCTGGGCGGAGGACCCACCCGCTGAGGAGCGCGACACCTCAGCACACACCGACATACCCAGGCCTCCCACGTACCTCTGTGGGAGGCCTGGGTTGTCCACCTGGAAGAAACCGCATCTTCATGGGGCAGTCTCCTGAGCTCCTGCTCACCCTCTCCCACAACAATACGAACTAGGACACGGGTCCTTTAAAATAAACGTTTTTCTTTCTCGTTCACGGATGCAGCAGCTATAGTCGTATACAACTTAAGTCTGCGGTGAAGCTCCGCCCACATTCACGACCGCCGCACAGAATTCTTCCGCGACAAAAAAGTAGTACATAGTTGAAAGTTTTCTTGTTACCAAAGCACGAAACTGATCACCAGAGAAATTATAAGCTCTAGAATTTTGGTATCGGGCGCGTTTAATGAAATCAAACATTCAAAAGTTGGTTTCGTTTACTGTTGTGTTTGGCGAGCGGAGCAATACAGGGCGCCGTGGCCCAGTGTTAGCAACTGCTGTTTTTTTTAAGTTGTATCCTACTATAATGTTTTTCTCTTTCTCCTCCTCACATATTTTATTAACGCAGCTGGAAAATAATCAAACATCTCGTTTTCTTACGTGTTTTCTTCTTTTCCTCTCTTTTTTGTTTATTGCCTCGTATTTGTTTTCCTTGCATGTTGACCTTATCTTTCAATATATACTGTTTATTGTTTGCACTCCAACTTCTGGTGTAGCTCGAGATGCGGCTGCAGTGGGTGCAAATAAATATGCGAAAGTGGGCATAACCCTTGTGTTGCTTTGTAAAGTGTTGCATGATTTATCTTCCTGCATTGCTCGATACCTTTCACTGCCTATGCGATAAACACAAATCCCGCACTCCAGAAACGTCTCTTCTTACACAGCGAGTGTACGGCTGAGCGACTGAAAGCGATGGACAGGAACATTATATGGAGGAAGAAGTTATAATTCTTTAATACCGTGGTTGTCTTCGCCCAGGGATTCCATGATACTCAACACGCAAGAGTGAAATAACATTTCGCATCCCCACAGCCACATGGATAAGGCACTTCTCTTGCGTTAAAAATAAGAGCAACATAAAGACGTACACAAGCGAGGAACAAAGGACGACGCTCTGCTGAGATCTAATTCTTTTAATAATGTACATAAATTATACCCGGTGTTTCAGGGAAGACTAAGTAATTTTCAAAAATTGTTTTTTTGAAGTAAAAAATGGCTTTTGGGGCATAGCACTACCTGCGTTTGTGGACACCGGAAAGCCAGTGAATTGTCTTAAGTAGAAAGGTGGTCAGCTCATTTCTGACATTTATTTTTAACTATCAGGGGAACTGGTTGCAATCAGAGATTTGTAGCCAGTCGTTAGTAATAGACATTTCAGTTTTTAGAAATTCGAAAACGCGGTCATCCTCGCCGCTGTGGCTCGACAAATTATGGCAACATCGTGACAAAATACATGCGCTTCGAAAAGCATGATGGCAAAGCAACCTTTCCAATGTACGTAAGTAGTATAAAAAGCAAAATTTTCTCGAGTCACAGAGCCAAGAGTAATCGTGTTTTCTAAGTTGTAAAAACTGATATGGTTGTTACAAATGATCGGCAACAAATCTCTAATTGAAACTATACGCCTAAGTTAAAAAGTTAATTAATAAAAATTAGTTAACCAGCTTATTACGTAAGGCGATTCGCTGGTTTTCTGGTGTCCACCAACACTGGTAATACTATGCTGAAAAAGGCATATTTTTACCTCAAGAAATCACTTTTTTGAGAATTGCTAAAGTCTTCCCTAACACCTGGTATAGGCAAGCAGTCACAGTGCCTATCAGCTGCAGAAAACGTAATGAATGTGTAGAGGGTCATAAAAACAAAAAAAGGATCACATTTGACACTGAAACGGGCTAAAAGTGATAGAAGAAAAGCGAAGTATGAATCTTCAAAGCGAAGAATAATATAACAGGCCGAAAAAAAGCCAAAGAAGCGTGTTTAATTCGATGATTGTTAGAAGACAGAGAGATGCAAGGAGATGCATTAAAAGGTGAATGAAAAGAAGAACAGCATAAAACCTTCGGAGATGATTGAGTGCATCGAACAGTTGAGACCAGTGAAGATAATGAGTAACGTAAACATGATGAATAATTCATCAAAATCGAATACCGAAATAGGAATACCGAGGCATCACCAGCAAAATAAACTCCCTCTTTTTGATCAAGTATGCTTCTTTGACTTCACGGGAAACACAATCGCGGCTTCTATCTAAAGCAACAGTTTCGTCAAGAAGGGGCATGTCCTAGTGGTCTCAGGAACCCGTACAGTGTAGCGGCAGCGGTGGAAGGTTCATGTTCCATGAAACGCTCATGCAAACATGGCACCGTTTGACCAATGTAAGCTTTACCACTTTACATGCGAGAGGTATCTGATAACTAACCCTTTCAGTAAATTTTACATACTATAGGGTAAGTTTGCTATCTATTGTTGTCAGAAGAAAGAAAAGGAAAGTGCACAGGCCTGCTCACTCGCTCAAGCCGAGCCACAATCGCTACCGCGTGCAGATAGTAGGAGAGTTGAAAGATGGGATAGAAAGACAGGACAGTAAAGACGCGCTAAAGACAAGGCCGATCCCGGAGGTAGTGCAATACCGGGCCAACCGGTGGCGGGAGTGAAGCATCCATCAAACTCACCAACACATTTCCAAAAAATAAGTCCAATTGGACCCGTAACAGATACTCTACGGGGTCCGGACAAAAGCCTATAACTATCGGGTATGTTTTGTTCCGCAAGATTGTTGCTTTTTTTTTCAGTGTTTATACGATGTCAACGAGCAGCCAGCTTTCAAGGAGCAGAAAAAAACAACAGGGACGTTGTGCTTAGAGGCCGCATTTTAAGATCTTAGGCTACACGGTGTTCGCTCGTAAGGAACAACTTCTGGCCTCTTTATTTCACCAGAAACCCGATTGTGCTTGCTCTTGACTTATTTTTTGAAAGAAGGTATCATTTAAAGCCGTCAGGATGCCTGTGGACCCTAAAGACAAGTGCAAGCTTCTGTGCTGGTGGTATGTTGGTGTATGGGGTTTAAGGTCCCAAAGCGACTCGGGACTGCTTGGTAAAGGGCTTTGGATAATTTTCACTGGATGGAGTTCTTCAACGTGCCCTGACATCGCAGAGTACATATGCCTCTAGCATTTCGCATCAATCTAAATGCGAACGCCACGGCCGGGATCGAACCCACGTATTTCGGGTGAGCGGCCGAGCACCATACTTAAGCTTGTTTGTATGGTATGACACCATGACTTCATAATGGCCGTTTGCAGACCTCATGTGGCAACGGCTCGCTTCATTTTTTAAGAGTGGGCTGATTCATAAGAGAAAAAAACCCTGCTGAGCCTGCGGACGATACAAACAGCAAAATTTATCTTTTGATATAGAGCATTCGAAGTCTAAAAATTGCAACTTTACACTTTCCGTAGCTCTTACCTAATTCCACCCATTTTTCGTGTTCTCTGAAAATTCTTAAAACCTCAGTTGTCTTTTAACCCAATTTTAACGCAAGAGAACTAAGAGCCAAGTAAACAAGCAAAAAATGTTTTGCTCGAATACATACTGTAGACAGGCGCGCATACCGACGCACAGCTTACTCCCTTCGCTGGCGCCACCATGCGGCCAGACTAGTTTAGAGCACACCATGTTAGCCTGATTAGGGCTAGCGGTCCCTCCTGATTATTCTGAATGCAAGCTCAGCAATAAAGTTCCCTAATGCAAGTTACCTTTGCGAATGAGCACTCACACTCCTTGCCTTGGCCTCACAGGCCTGGGTTCAGTGCTAGACGCCGGCCCAACGCAGGGTCAGGACTCTTCCACTGTTCGTCTCTTGGTGCTTTTTTGTAACGATAGCTACGTCACGGTAGCATTTCGAGCCTTCAGCGTGGCGGCGCGCCACGCTGTCACGTGGCGCGGAGAAGCTGCCGGCGGCGCGGCGCCGTGGCTGATCACGTGGTTCGTCACGTGGTTCGTCACGAGACCAAGCTCCACTCAGCCAGCTGTAGCTATCACGTCACTCCAGGTTTAACCAGAGCTAAACCACCGCCAATTTTCTTTTTTTTTTCCAGCATCCATATCAAGGAACAAAAGTGACAAAATGCGAATGAATAGCCGGAGGAAACTCACCGCCTGTTCGCGGAGGACCACAGTGATCGCAAAAACAGGTAAAACCATCGGCAGTCTGTGAAATGCGTGTCTTTCACCTGTATACTTATAAGCAGTCACACGCAAAGCATGGATCATTGTGGAAGCCAGAGTTGGCGTGGGAAAATCAAAAGCCGGATTCACGAGTCTAAGTGTCATGCGTAACTACAATTCATCGTCAACTCGCACAGATGCGGTGCTTCGTGGGGCTGAAAAAATATCGCGAAAAATATCTTTATAAATTTAACAAAATATTATAATTTTTCTTAATTTTTATGGACATGTGCCTCAAAAAGTGCCGAAAAATTGGCTGGAGCTTGGCGCATGATAGCTTTAGATGCTCATCGGCCACTGAACCCAACACAGCCCGCATAAACGTGGTGCTAACATTGGGCGTTCACAAGGATATGGCGGAAACAAAAAGAACTGGTGACCAAAAAGCGCCTTCTGTTTCACACTTTTGTAACTGCTCGTTACTCTAGAAATACGTTGCACTATAAACCCGGAAAGGTGTCAGTCGGACTCCCTTACTCACTTTATTTTGAAAATTCTCAGCGGACGAGAGACGCTCCCGTCGTGGAGTTGGTTACAAAAATAACAGGAGATGACAGAATGGAGTAATAGTCATGTGAAGTGCCCGTAAACGACACTGTTTGATAAACAGTTGCAGTGGAGGCACAGCCAATGGCATTTATACCCAACATGCAACGCAATCTGCTTTGCAAAGCTGTTCAGGTGACTACCATGTGCAAATAAAACAGACTTGTGGCACGTGAGGATGAAGAAAGGAAGTTGCAGTAATAAAGACACGAAAGTGCAACGACGAGTGAACGGTCAGCACCACGTGCCTTCGTCTCACGAGATGACATGGTTGTAAACCCGAACACGCGCACCGGTCCCGGCGTCACGTAAGGCTACGATGACCAAGCGCGCACTGTTTGTTTATATCGACATGCAGGTACGTGCTCCAGCGGGGAGTGCCCACCGCTTTGGCTTGCCGAACACGACCCCATCTCCTCTGCGCACGCTCAGCCAGCAACCGCCGGCCGCTTGTCCCCACAGTCGGCCGACCTCCAGCGTTCGATTCTAAGAAGCTCAGCGGGTGGTGTACGTGCGAGTGTATGTGGCAGGCTGGGCCAGCTTTGTTTATGTTGCGGATTTGGGACGAAGAAAAACCGATTCCCCCCCCCCCCCCCCCCCCAATTCAGAACAGTTCTGGGAAATCAAGAAGAAAACAAAAACTACGACGACAAGGTGCTCGACGGGAAGGGTGATTCGACGACGTAAGACAATATAACGGCAGCATCAACGGCAACTCAACAAACGCTGCCGCGTAGAGCTACGACAACAACTAAAAGAGGATTAAACGTGACCAGTGGGCATTGCGAAAAGGTAGGTCAAACGACAGAGCTTCAACGTACGGGTAAAAAAAAAAGTTTTATGCTTGTCCTACCTACGTGCGTAGCGATGTTTGAAAGAAGCGGAAAACGAGTTTTTCTTCCCTCCGGATGAGTTGGCAGAGGAGCTTTCGAGGAAAATAATTCCATGCGCTGAATGCGAGCAGGGATGCGACCCTCTCTGCTTCGAGGACGGCGTCGGAATCGCTTATCGGGCTGCTGCAAAAACTTTTCAATAGCACTCGGCCGTGGATAGGGCCAATGCAGGTGGGGAATGACAAAAGAAATGGTTTAGAGAAACGGGAGAAAGGAATGATAATCAAAAGTGTCCAAAGGCCGCTGCTAAAGCGTTGGGGAAAGTGTGCGCAGGAACAAACAAGGCAAACAGCGAGAGGCAAAATTACGAGCCCATGGAGAATGCAGGCAGAGATAACCAGGTGGCTCCAGGTTGTGAGAACTTAGAAGTCAGTGACTCAGAAGTAGTTCTTGAAAATAAAACGTAAAAGAAAAAAGAATGAGTAGGTTTTTCAAGGGGATTTTTGTTCCGGCGTGCATCTCGCGCATCGGTGGACGAGCACTATGACGCGATTTCGCAAATACGCGGAACGTTCGGATCGTTTCTCGATTCCATCGCTCTGCCGAAAGGACGTTCCTCTTCCTGGAAAATTCTCTGAGCGCCTTCGCGTACACACAGGTTGGCGGCGTATTTCCAGGTAGGCGGCGAAGGTTCATCTTCGTCACATCGCCTCTGAGCTACTCGTGTGCATAGGACGCGAGTGTAGGAAGGCATAACGAATAAACAGCGCTAAAGACGAGGACGAAGAGTAAACAGGAGTAAACCAACTAGCCCAGTTCTTCTCTATTTTAGGAAGGCGGCAGCACTGGAATTCCCGGAATCATGATAGAAATTAGAGCTAGGTGATAAGTAGGAGGCAGGTTGCTTCCACAGCATACTGGAAAGCTATCTCAGGAGATGAAAGTTGAAACGCCAAAGCATAAAGGCGCCTATCTACGAAGACGTAATGTAACTGGCAGAGGTATTAAATTTATTCAATAAGCTCAAGTTAGCCGCAATAATGAAGTTTAATATGAATAGAATCGAGAATGCTCTAAAGAATGGCGGTAGCCTAAAAGCGGTGAAGGGAAAACTAGGCATAGGTAAAAACCCGATGTATGCGTTAAGGAACAAACGCGAGAATTGTCTTTAGCAATATGATAAAGATAGTTATATGAATAAGATAGCAATATGAATAAGATAGTTAGGCGGCTCCTCGGATCCAATGGCGGCGCCTCCGGCCGCCGCCATTGCACCCGTGGAGCCACCGAAGTGTTCTACACAAATCTATACAATACTCAATGCAATCAGGAGGTTAATGAGAGAGGCAGTAGGGCACATCACTGGGACATCCCGCCAGTAAGGAAAGAGGAAGAAAAGAAAGTTTTATGACGAATGCAAAGGGGGAACGCAGCTGGTAAGGATCAGGTAACAGCAGATCTGTTGAAGGACGGAGGGTAGATTGTGCTAGGAAAATTAGCCATCTCGTATATGCAATTCCTTACGATCTCGAGAGTACCAGACGTTTTGGAAGAACGCTGTCATCTTGATCTATAAGAAAGGAGATGTAAAGGACATGAAAAATTAGGCGGAACAGCTTATCGTCCACTGCCTATAAGTTATTTACTAAGGCAATCGCTAACAGGGTCCGGACAACCTTAGACTTCAATCAACCAAATGACCAGGTAGACTTTCGTAAAGGGTACTCGACAATAGACCATATTCACACTACGGATGAGGTGATAGAGAAATGCGCATAGTATGATCGAGCGCTATATATAGCCGTTATAGGTTAGGAAAAGGCATTTGACTCAGTCGAATTTTTAGCCGTCATGCAGCCATTGCGGAATCAGGGTGTATATGAGCCTTATTTGAAAATACTGGAAGGTATATACCGACGGCACAGCTACTATTGTGTTTCATAAAGTCAGCAATAAGATTCCAATAACGAAGGGTGTTAGGCATGGAGACAATATCGCCAGTGCTATTCGCCGCCTGTTTACAGCAGGTGTTCTGAGGCCTGGACTGGGAACAGTTGCGGATAAGTGTTAATGGAGAATTCCTTAGTAGCCTGTGATTCACTGATGAGATTACCTAAGTCACTGCTGTAGAACATGATCATTGTATCAAACATGATATATGATGAACTGCAAAAGCATGATCAATTAGTTATACAGGAAGACCAGAGCGGTGAGCCTAAGAAGTCATCTTTTTACCACGGGAACTCGATCTACACGTTCCGAGCATTCTTAGCAACTTCAAGTTATCGTCCTGTGCGGCCGATTTTCCTAATTTATATCGGATTAAATTTTTCGGCTCTCTCTTTTTTTGGACTCAACGGTGAAGGTAGCAGGAGTGAGGCAGAGCTTGGAGTACCTTTAATGCCATTCCCGTGGGTGCTTCGATTTCGCTCCTATGCTTTAATTTAAGGTTTCTGTTAAAGAGTTTGTCGCAGGCAACATAGCAGAAAATTAGGCCCCAAAATAAAACTAACTGTTGACTCTTTGATTTACGTATCACTGCGCTGATGGCAGAGCGGCAAACCGCAACTGTACTGGCTGAAAGCATTCCACGCGTTGGTTGACTCCTCCTACCTTCAGCGCTGAGTTAAAGAAAAGGTGGGAGCCGGGACGTTTAATTCAATTTAAGTTAGGAAAATTGGCCGCAAAGGAAAGTAATTCGAAGTTTCTAAGACTGCTTGGAACGTGTAGATCGAGTTCTCGCAGTAAAAAGACGACTTCAGATTCATCTTTAGCGCACCTTTAGGTTACGGACACCCCAGCGAGCTGCGGAAAGAAAAATGATAAGCGTAACGCTCAGATACAGAAAGAGGGCAGTGTGGGTCAGAGATCAAACAAGGGTTAATGACATCGTAGTAGAAATCAAGAAGAAATGGGCGTGGGCGGGGCATTTAATGTGAAGGCAAGATAGCCGATGGTCCTTAAGAGTAAGGGAGTGGATTCCAAGAGAAACCACGCGTAGCAGAGGACGGCTGACAGGCGGGTAGATGATCGAGATTAAGAAGTTTGAGAGGATAGGGTGGCTGCAGCTGGAAAAAGACAGGGTTAATTAGACAGATATGGGAGAAGCCTTTGTCCTGCAGTGGGCGTAGTCAGGCTGATGACGATGATGTAGACGATGATGATGTTATAGCTTCACAGATATAGCACATCAGATCCAATGGCCTGAAAGGTTAGCGCCCCGATTTCCTGTCAGCCTTAATGAACATGCGAGCCTTTAATTTGCTCTCGACTGACACCAAACTTTTGCGAGAGTTCGGACTTATATCCATCTATGAGGCTCAAAGTCTCTGCGCGAAATTTTTTTTCCTATAAGAACAAAATCATTTTGGTGGCCAACATTGACCGAGGGTTTTACATGACGGGACATTTCTTGCCTTGGGCAAGGGTAGAGGTTGCTGAAAAAGCCTACCTCAAAAAAACTACTTGCTGAAAAAGTTTAGAGTTTCCAGCCATGCAGGCAAGCTAGGGGAAATATATAATAAGAAAGCCATCCACTGGCGTCAAAAAAACAACGAATATTTACGTACTCGATTTTTGGCCCGGCCTTGTTAGCTTCACAGTTCGCCAGTACACGTTATGCTCGCAATATTCGTGGCACTGTTTGGACTTTCCGAACTTGGAGCTTTGAACTTCCTGAACTATGTAGAAATAATGTAGAAAGCGTAAAGTTCTGCCCCATATTTTCTTCCAAATATGGCACCAGCTAGGTATGCTGGGATACTAGGATTAGAAAGCGCACACAAGACAAGATAAGACTTTCAATGGAGAGCGTCATAGCACCGCGCAATGATGCCTTGCCAACGCTGGGCTCTCGCGTCAATGTTTGGTACTGTCAGATTTGGGTACTGGCCGATCAATGTGGCCAGGCAATGAATAGGAATGAGTGCCGCCGCGAATGCGATAGTTGCAGGTCACGCCATAATCGTGGCTTCAATGCGCTCCTTTTGGTTGCCATCTATTGACAGAGAAACAAGTGTCAGTGGTCGGAACGCGCCCTACTGAAGCGTTTTGAGCTTTTCTGCAGCACCCAGTAGATGCCACTTTGCAGGCTAGAATATTTAATCGCACTTCTCAAACGCGTATATTTAGAAAACATCGAGTACAATGCCACGGAAGAATAAATCAGCTGCAACACGAAGCGTTATAATAAGGCGGCCAGGTACTCCCGTGTGCAATGTTTACGCGAGAAAGAAATAATGAGGCCTCAACTGCAAAAACTGAGTAAAAATAAAGAAGTCGATATGCAAAGTTGATGCACAGCATCGTGCTGTCATTGGTCGACGTAGAGAATGGCGTGCGTCTTGTTTAGCGGCAGGATTGGTGCTGACGGTAGCGTAAATGGTCCAGAGAATACAATCTGGTACCAGACCAGGCAGGTGAGCACACTGGCAATCAGGTTCAGGGTGGAAGGAACCACCTGCAAGGAAGAAAAGGAGTGCGATCAACAAGAGAAAAAAAGACAAAAAGAGCACAACTATTCCGCTTTTAGATTAAGACAAGGATATGCACTGGTGGGAGCAGACGCTGTCCAACACTGTGAATACTACTTGAAGCTTACATTGGAAATGCATTTAACCAAATTAGCCTGAGCGCCTGCTGTAAATAAGCGCATCAGGTTATGTCCATTTGTTTTCCAAGAGGGACAAATAAACCTTGCTTTCTTGTCCTCTAACTGAAGTGTAGCGTCTGAATTATATTATAGCGCTATTCCGCAGTTCACAACACATAACACCAGGTAGGCTGGTTCACAGATAAGCGATTTCGTGGCCACCGTACTCCGGAGAGCGCCGCTCACTAGTAGCCTGCAAGACTGTCGGCGTTGATGCATGATGAGGTTCTGGAGGACTGCTTTACGTTCGGTTTTTAGTATGCAGTAAAGCATCGCTTTGTACGTGTATAGCGGCCAAAACAATAAGCGGTGAGGGCTTGAGGTGGGTAGAGTGAACTTGCCATGTCTGTGAAGAGCAGGTCCGAGTAGTGGTAGACCATGAGGTTGGCAGACGACGCACTGGGCAGCACGAATGAAAAACAGGACGCGGTGGCCAGCGGCCAGGCGTAGTACAGCGGTGGCACACGGTCCATGTGAGCCTGCCAGGGGATTGGAATGATGAACATCATCGGTCCTACGCCTGGAGGTTCTTTTTAAAGACGTTGATATTGGCCAAGGCTAAATTATTTATTTTATTTGGAATACTGCTATTCCCATCAGAGGGGTTTAACAAGGTAGAAAATTACATCAACCAAGAGATGTTAAAGCGAGATCATTGAGAGTCGCACAAGAAAGAACTCATAGAAAAAACATTCAAGCCTTAAAGTTAAACAATATAAAAGATTAAATGTGCAAGTCTACAAAATATACAAGCCAAGAATATGCGCATACAGAAACCGAGAGAAAATGTTCAAGGTTCACGCTCCAAACAAAATCAGGAACGCATCAACAACGTTTCCTTGAATTATGTGACTATATAATTTATCCCCACTTTATGCCATGCGATGAGGGGCAGAATATCTTCATCCATTGTTGCTGGCATGGAAATAGAGCAATGTATGCGCAGAGCGGTTTTATGTAACATAGCAGTGTAAGACTGGCCTTCGGCTTTGGAACCCTCAGAGGCTGGCGCTTAACGAAGAAGACGACGAGAAGCGCTGAACGCTCCGTCGCTCGTGCGTGCTCTGGACTGACCGCTGCCTCTGATCCGTGCCTGGACTGTACCGCTGGTTGTTCGCGACGTAGTTCTTTGCAAGACGTTCCTTATTACAGCCGGACGAAAATACGATAAACTTTGAGGTGTCAAAATTCAGTTCCCTTTTGGTTATTTTAAACAAAGGACAAAAGACAAAATCTAGAAAGCAGCTTTAAGCGTGGGGTCCCACTCCGGCTGAGCGAATGCTCCATTTTAGGCTACGTTCGCGCGAGCGCTCTGCGAGTTTTCATGTTCAAACAGCACAATGTAAAGAGCATTCAAAAGCTTAATTTACAGTCTGTCAATCGATGCACACCGCTGTAGCTATCTGCATTATCAACTGCGCAGAGATAGTATTGCAGGAAACAATAGTCAGTAGTTTTGGTGCTATGACCTACTTCAGGGAACAATTCTGCAAAACAAAAACTACTTTAGGACAGTTTCGTTTAGCCTACGTGTACACTAGATGTTTATCTAGTACAATGTAGTCCCAGAATGTGCGTTTGTTGAATTGTGTTCAGCAACGCGTTGGCTCCGCCCACATTTTCGGTTTTTAAAATTTGGCGCCACAGGTTGCCTTGGCTCAGTCCACTTTTTGGACTTTTTTGGCTCTAATTAATTATATAACCACTGTATTGACATTTTTTTGCGCAGCATCCTCACACCGTCCTCTTTCGATTACAACCATTTGTTTCATCCAAATTTTGGTCATGAATATCTGCTATATATGGGGGTGCAAAGCATCAATATTTTTACCACTTGGGGTGAACAGCATACTGGTGCAGTGTGCGAAATTTTTTCAACATATCTTTATTAGTTTTAACTAATGAAGACAAGTTGACTTAACTTCGCACACTGCACCAGTATATTGGAGGTCTCAGGTGGTCGAAATTATTCCAGAGACCTCCACTACGGCACCTCTTCCTTCATTCACTCCCTTCTTTATCTCTTTCCTTACTGTGTGGTTCGGGTGTCCACCGAGATATGTGAGACAGTTAGTGCGTCATCTCCTTCCTTCAAAAACCAATTCTCTCCAAGTGGTAAAAAGTTTAATGCAGTGCACCCCAACACCCAGCTGATATTAATGACCAAAATAACCACATTCTGCTATATTTAATACGCCGGCGATCAAATACAATTCACCGAACGGAACTGTCGTAGATGAAGTAGTTTTTTCAGAATTGTTCTCTGAAGTAGGTCACATCAACAACACTACTGACTTTGTCATCTTCAGTAAAATCTTTTGTGCAGTTGATAATGCGGATAGAGTGTAGTTGTGTGCATAGATTGACAGAATGTACATTACGCTTCCGCATAATGTCTGCATTGACTTTTTGAACAAGAAAAACAGGGAGAACGATCGTGCGAACGTAGGCTGAAATGGAGCACTCCCTCAGCCGGAACAGAATCAAGTTTTAGCCTTAATCAAGTTTTAGAAATGCGCTGAAAAACGGACTGCATTTGGTTTGGTTCATGGTTTATGGGTGTTTAACGTCCCAAAGCGACTCAGTCTATGAGGGACGCCGTAGTGAAGGGCTCCAGAAATTTCGACCACCTGGCGTTCTTTAACGTACACTGACATCGCACAGTACACCGGCCTCTAGAATTTCGCCTCCATCGGAATGCGACCGCCGCGGCCGGAATCGAACCTGCGTCTTTCGGGTCAGCAGCCGAGCGCCGTAACCACTGATCCACCGCGGCGGCATGACGCCATTTCCTATATACTGAAAATACACCTAATGGCCCTGCTAAGCCCCCTTTACACTTTATGAAGTTTGATACTTGTGAACGGTCCCGACCACGTTGCCACAACCAAGGATTGCCAAAGAAAAGGTCTAAGCGCAAGTAGCATCGGACTATTTTACGAATCCCTGTGCTTCCAAGATGCAACTCTGTCATTATGCTGTTGGATGTAATGGAAATATGACAGTCCTATCGAAATTCTTCACATATATAAGCACACCAAGACACTTATACTCACAAACGCGTGCTCGGTACAGTCAAAGATGAGGTATTGTTTCCTGTCAATAAAAGACACTACCGCACTTTTCTAGCCGTTAAAAATTCATCAGCGATGTTCGCCACAATTGTACAAGCTGTTCCTATTCCATGTCAAGTTTAGCGGAGTACAATATGCGATCGTCCGCATAAAACGCAATTTTTTCATAATGTTCATCGACAGCCCTTTATGAAAATTAACAACAGGGCGCCCAACACGTAGCCCTGTAGATCGACCTAGAGAACTGGTGACATATTCGATGGTATTTCGCTAAAACCGCGGCGGCTGCGCTTTTATGGAGGAAAAACGCTAAGGTACCCGTGTGCTGTGCGATGTCAGTGCACGTTAAAGATCCCCAGGTGTTCGAAATTATTCCGGAGCCCTCCACTACGGCACCTCTCTTCCTTTCTTCTTTCACTCCCTCCTTTATCCCTTCCCTTAAAGCGCGGTTCAGGTGTCCAACGATATATGAGGCAGATACTGCGTCATTTCCTTTCTCCCCAAAACCAATTATTATTAATTATTATTAAAAACTACGTATTAAGAACGGGGCGTTAGGTATGATTCTATGAATTGGCAAAGTTCAATGTTCTTGACAGTAGCCCAAATTTTTATCATTAGTTTACAATGAAAAAAATAAACTCTTTCGCGAAGTGTGTGAAAACTACATCTATTTGGCATCGTTGGTTAACAGCTGAGGCAAAATTATGATGTGTTTCCATCAGCTGAATGATGATGGAGAAGGCAAATGTGCAGCCGCGTTGCCCAGGGCAAAGAATTCAGTAAGCTTGAAGGAAAATAGTTACATGCTTTTGCATTGTATGCTCAAGTAATCTACAACGTGTGTATGCTAAAGCCACTAGACGATGGTCAGAAATAACTTGTTGATCAACGTTCTTAAATATCAGATTTATTTTAGGCACTATGGAATAATTAGGCCAAGCACTGCCCGATAAGGAAGCTTTAGAAGGCTAGAAAGGCTAGTCACTCTGATGGAAATTGCGCAGAACGCTGTGCCCGAAAATCGGTCGACGGCTGCCCCGCAGAGCAGTGTGACATTCTGGCGCCTTCTCACTGACACGGGTACGTACTACTTACTGGTGCCTTGAAAAAAGTTTTCGAAACAGTTGACAAACTTATAACTCCTGGAACCTGGATTATCGGGCTGCTTGCGAAAGAAAACACAATCTTGAGGGTTTTTAGAAAGCAAAATTTGTAAAAAAAAATTTGGAGAGAACAAGTCGGGGAAGCATCCTGTTAGATTGGAATAAGATATAGACCACCCACTGCGAGGACCAGTCGACTCCACATGTGGTCGGATCGATGGTATCGGAACACACCGAATGCAGGGAGAGTGCAGACGATACCACGGAGGCAATCACCACACGCGGAAAGCTGCTTTCATTATTTCCTTCCCTGTCAGCACCATTGCGGAAGTATAGTTAGTAGTACAACGGAAGCCATATGATATGAAGCCCCCTAGAAAAAAGAGGGTAAGGCATTCAGAGAGGAAACGTGTAGCATCTGTTTTGTACTACAAGACACTCGAACCTCGTCGCGAGAAGAGGTACGCCTCCCGTCAAAAGTATACAGCCCGAGGGGTTTGCTTGCGAGGCCCGCAGCATGCCTCGTTATGGATCCTGAGCGACTATAGTCACTCGCAAGAGGGACGGCTTTTCCTCCTCAATCCTTCCAAGGTTTGAACTCCTTGATGCACTAGAGAGCCACGCTAAACAGCTTAGAAGCAAACCCCTTGGGCCGTATACGTTTGACGGGGGCTGTACAAAATGACGAAATTTGAGAGGAAAAGGCCAGACAGAATGGAGCGCGAGATGTAACACAGAGGCAAGGTGAAGCCCCTTTGAATCGACCACAATCGCGAGGTGGTCGCCGCTATGGAGAGAGAACACGCAGGGGAGTGATTGATGACGTATGTACAGAACAATGAATTTTGGTCAGATGTCTAGGGGAATCCACCAAGGTGGAGGGCATTTGTAATAGGGGAGTGAATACTCATTGGCATGCACCCGAGCGCATCCTTACTGCTCTTCTTGGTAGCAGTATGGCTGCTGCTCTTGGCTGGATGCCAATGGGTAATTACTCCCCTATTAAAACAATGTATTTTGATCACCGTACAATGATGTGCTCGATCATACGCTAAATTGTGCCCCCCCCCCCCCCCTCTGCACACAACCTTCCCTTGTTGTGATTAAACTTGTTTGTCAAGCAAGCTTGCAGCAGTACACCTGCTCCAGTTAGACGCATCATTTCGAACGATAAGTATATGCTTCATTGTTTGAGAACGTGAAGTGGCGTGCGTCTGGGTGCCGGTGTTGCACAGGGAGGCAACGTTCCTGTTGCCATGACATCATTAATCAATATTTCCCCCATACGCACAACGCATCTAATAGAACTCGTCAGATTTATTCAAAAACAACCCAGGAATACACGAGCTGCTGACACTGGCATTTTAATGCAAAAAAAAAAACGATCTGCAGTCAATGACGGCAGCACGACCTATTCTTCACGCGAATGCTTGGCCTTGGTAGATGACAACCGCCCTGCTGGTGAATGTCTGATTGAGGGACAGGGCATGAAATGAATGTTCAGCACGCGAACAGCCGTGGGACGGTCGCGTGCACTACGACCCGCATTTTGTGGAGAATGTTTTAGTTGGTGTTGGGCTCCTTCCCGACAGCCGCAAAGATAACGTAATCAGCTTGGGTACGATGCAGTTTGCTTGCCTTTAATAGACGGTACCGCGACAAATTGCCGTGGGAGCGGCCACATGCGATCTTCTATGGTTGCTTGTCTACGCGAGTGGGAAGTAGCCTCCCAGAATATTTTTGGTTATCTACGTCAAGGACAGATATGAGAAGATGGAATGTGCTTCGTCTGCCGCGCCATCGCAAAGAAACTTTAATTCTGTAGGCATGCCCCCAGAAGTGGGAAAGTGGTCGTAAAGTACACTTTCCGCTCTACGAAGACTTGGAGCCTAGGCTATCTCCTTAAGGACATAGAAGGTCGCCGGGGACTTCGACACGAAGGTTAGCGGAGAGCTGCTGGGCCTTTTGTACATAGAAAGTAAGAGTCGTACGCGGGCATGAGAATTTAGCGTCCTCACGCTTCGGCACTGCAGGACGGTATCCCCAGAACATTAATACCATTATCACCTTTCAGTGTCAAAAGTGCAGGCCGCGGTGGGGCCACTGAAAGAGAGAGAGAAAGAAAACAGAAAGGTCCCGGTTATACTGCCCCTACGTGTGTTATCTCACAACCTCAATAGCGTGGGATCACGCGTGGGATCACGTGCAAGTGTGAATGTTGTTTCTGCTTCACCCGAAAAATTTTCAAAATCTATGCCTCGTTGTAAACTCCAGCAGCACTAGCAAGCTGGGCTGTGCCAAAAAGGATAAAAATATGTGCCTTGTGCTTGCGCGATTATGGATAGGATCCATTTGTCGTGTGGCAAGCACTACAAAGGACGGGCCGACAGTTGCCTCAATGACAGGTTACGGTAACACAATAACAACTTCAGCGACTCTGTGGCCGGTCATCTGGCCATTAACTGCAGAGACTGCACGGAAAAAAGAATAAAAGGAAAAGAAGGAAGAAGCATGCTATCCTATATTTAGCCAGTGCGAGATCGTAGCAGAAAGTTCCAACAAAACGACAAGAGAAATAATTGAAGAAATTCACGAACACCAAGCTAGGTGCGTAAGCATTGCCTCGAAAGCACAGCCCGATAAAGAACTTCGTTTTCTAAAAGCCAATAAGATAAATTGCGCGCAATTGTTCATATGTCTCCATTGCCACGTGCGGGTTCTTGTCGTTCTTGTCATTTTTTGTGTTTTCTCTTGATATTCCTTGCCAAAAGAGATAAGCAGCGGCAAAGCCTCATTAAAATCAGTTGTAAGTCGGTGTCCTCTTTTCATTCGCAGTTTGGTGTATTATGCGCTGTTCCGACAATGTTAAACCAACTCGCTCAAGGTTCCACTTCATGTTAATTTCATTTCAGTACTTTCCCAGAAACAATTGCTTGCAGTGTCTCTACACATGAGGCTCTAATGATTCTATTGAAGCAAGGATGTAGTTTTGCACTGAGAAAATAAAGCTTTGGCCAATACAGAAATCAGAAAAATACGCACAGCAGTAAGAGCGATTCCGTAGTAACGTTTCCTAGCAGCCGCACTAGAATTATCTGCTTTCTGCACGAAGCACCTTGCGAGAGCATCCTCGTGGTCTGCCATCGTCGCCATCGTTCGTCCGAAATGGACACTCCGGCATACAAGATTTCTAGCCTGGCTACCATTTGCCCTATTTTAGATCAGGGGTTAACAACGTAGCTTCGCTGCCGGTGATACGCAGAGAACGAAGCAACTAAAGGTGGTGGGATGGGGGAAGGGATGATGGGCCGGAAGAGAAAGAGGGTGGTATGCTGTAGGACGAGACAGGAGAAGGCAACATCAACACTTGCTTATATCTCAGGCTAGAGAAAAATAAAGAAAAATACAAGAAAACAAAACGAGATATCACAGACACAATATAGAAAACAAAATTAAACGGGTTTTTTCATGAAATGATAAAAACCCTGCAAGCCACGTTAGTGTTCTTCCATTTTTTTATGCCTTTTTCACATACAAGCGATGATAGCGTGCGGACAAATGCACCGCCTTTCTACCGTGTGAAAAAAAATTGGATTGACTCTTGCGAATATATCGCTCCTCTTGCTTGTGTAGTGCTCTTAAAATATCCCTGTTTTGAATACCTATTTCTTTGCTTATGTTTATGAAGCCACAACGAAGATTCCCGATTGTAAGTCAGAGCTAGTATCGTCTCTTGCCTCTGCTTTTCTTTCTTTGGCGCGCAGTTTAAAATATCCAGATCGTTTGGTTTCATGGTTTATGGAGGTTTAACGTTTCAAAGCGACTCACGCTGTGAGGGACGCTGTGGTGAAGGGCTCGGGAAATTTCGGCCACCTGGGGTTCTTTAACGTGCACTGACATACCACACAGTACACGGGCATCTGGAGTTTCGCTTCCATCGAAATTCGACCACTGCGGCTGGGATCGAACCCGGGTCTTTCGGGTCAGCAGCCGAGCGCCATTACCACTGAGCTACCATAGCGGGACCAACTGCATGGTGCACTGCACCACATGCTAAGAAACATACCTATCACACTCACAAAAAAAATTAAAAATAATTACCGAAAGACTTCCTTAAACACTTCGAATTCATCAGTGTCTCAGCTAGTAGAAACACAACGCCAACATACAGAGCTTGCTATGTAAAACGGAGTCGGGCGGTCGTGCTACTGCCTTTAGTAACAACTTTATTTTTCGATGTATTCATTTCATTGTCCCGGGCACTACAGTCGAAGAGGCAAGGAGTGATATAAAATTGTTCAGTCGCTAGCTTCACTATGAAAGCCGAGACCAACTAATTAAGTGGTAAACTAATGAATAAGTAAAATATTCGTTCAAAAATATGGCGCTCGGAATCTACTTCAAGAATGCCAATAAACTACATAACAAAAAACTTTTGAATTTTTTTCACAGATCGAATTTATCTACGACATCGCGAATGCACGAGCACTTTCGCTTGAGACGCTCAGGGCATAGTTTACTAAGCGAACATGAAGAAGCCAATAACTTTCCAAAGCGTGACTGTAAGAGACGCACTATGAAATATTATTTCCGGCCTCTGCGCTATTCGATCACATCTTCTCGTAGCTTTGCGTTGCTCCGGACGACGCCAAGACAATGTTTGTAAACCGGTCACGCTGGTTTTGTGAGCAGAGTGGGAAAAAAGTCAACATTTAGGGGTTAGGAGGTTGTCTTGCGCCACAGCAGACGCCACCTTCGCAAGAAGCTAGCCTGCAACTTTGGCTTTGTTTATTTTTTTGGCTGTGAACTCAGTCGCATACAGAATCGACTGGGCACCAAGAACAATAGATTTCAAGCAGTTAGAGGAAGGTCGTTGATTCCGTCTCCGCGAGTGTCGCAACAGGTTCAGGCATGTAGAAATGTTTCATGCTCTCGAGGGACTTTTGGTCGTATAGGTTATAGAATATATTACGCAAGTGCTTTAAGCATTCAAAGTAGGCTGAAGGCAAGCTGAGCCCCTTTGGCAACGGTGTGAGCAAGTTGCGGCTTCGGTTACTGCACGGATTTATTGAGATGCGAATAGCTGGAGCTTATATTTAGAACGCTTTGCTAGGCTCCGCGCAGATCTATATCGAGCTAGGCATACGAAACGAACGCAGCAAACAATTTTAAGATAGAAGTCTCCGCGTTAACGTAAGCGTCAGTGGGGCTCCTCAAAATTTATGTTCCCGTTCGTGAGTTTTTCAGGCGTCAACGCTTCAAACGGCCTTAAATACGGTGAATTGTCTACTTAATGACTTCTTGCAGAGTGGAAGAGAAAATGATTGATACTCTCAAAGCTGTGTAAAATCGCATATTTTCTCTGCCTTCCGGGCACATTTCTTACAAATATACAACATTTGGCGCGTTTCCCTTCAACTAGGAACTAATTCTTGCTCAAGGGGTTAGAAAAAGTAAACTCCAACGCAGAGTGGAAATGAAGGTCGCCTTTTTCATCTGTGGCACTAGATGATAGTGGACAGGTTCATCACCACGTTGATCACTGCAGTCTTAAAACCAAATCGTGCGTACAGAAAGCCGTGAACGAAGATACCGTATGGGAATTTATACGGCGCATTGGCTCCACGAGGATTCTGAGACCAGTTTTTCAAGCCGCACAATTTGGCGTCAGTGTAGTGCGTCGTAGTTGGAAAGCAGAAATAACCGACATTCGGAGCTAAGATCGGCGCTTTGCGCTGTACGCTCTCTCTGGTCACGTGATCTATAGACGGGCGTGAGGGTCAGAGCAGGTAGGAAGGGGATGGAGACATGAGTGCGACAGATCAATCATTACCGCCTCACCATGCAGGGACGAATGAAGATATTTTCGCTTGAGCAGCAAAGCACCAGGTGAGGGTCACTGGTAATTCGCAGGTAATTCAAGCGTGATCCTATAGCTTTGTCGGAAGCGCTAGGTGCCACTTCCGTAGCACTGCCCATGAAGCGCCTGTTAGGAATCACCTCAACTGTCGGCACTCTGAAGTCATAGAGAGAGTGAGGGACAGTCCCCAGAGCTCTGCTGAGGCTTGGCTTGGAGCTACGAAGGAACGACGACTAGTAGCGACCTTTTCGCGAAACACCAAAGCTTGATCATCAACGAAGAGATTAAGCAGGCATGCGGGAACGCGTGGTAGCGGTTAGCTTGCGTTTCACGCAGCGTAGAGTTTTGTACCGTTAACTAGAGGTAAAACAGACGCTGCAGTCGCTCATGTATACCACGCGAATGGCGGGAAGTCTTAACCGCGTTCTCCGCCGGCCCGGCTCGCATTCCGACATAAGTGCCATATTGGCGGTAGAAATATAGCCTTTTCTCTAAGCAGATCAGTAAGAGGTGCCTTAGAGGGTTAGAAATGTTCAGAAACAAATGATTACTTGCAGGAGAGGGGTGAAATTAATGAGGACAACCGTATTAACGTGTATAAATTCAACATATGAATGGAGATTCGCTTCTTCACTTCGTAAAGCATTTTGAAACGAGCGCCAATATTTTACTTACTAAGCATAACAATATAGTATTAACATTGGTGAAAATATACGACGACCTTGTGTAGAGTTAGTTCTGACATTCGTGCCCCCCCCCCTCCACCCCCTCCCCCCTGTTGTATCTGTCTCTACGATTGAAGAGCTTCTCAAGAAGCTCGAGAAACAGTAGTGCCTCATTCTTCTCGGTGCTAAGCGGGAACAGTACCCCGATGGAAGCTGTCTAGACGGGCAATCCTTAAATATTTTCGCAGCTGAAGATGACTGACCACGACTGTAGGCGAGTTTTTGTGATGCGGAGGAAGCAAAAACAAATTTCAGCGAGTGGGGTTTGCTTTCCGGGTTCAAGAAGCCACGACAGATAGGGTGCATGGGAAACAGCGGCTCCGTTTCTACATCTACGTACAATACCAACAGTGCTTCATGAGCTCCGGCATACGGGCTGGACAGAGATATACGATCAAGTGAGCAGTGGCCTCCGCATCTTTGACGTAGAGGGGTTGTCAGGGGTGTTTAAAGAGTAATGGAGGGATTTGAAATAAAGTGGAAATAAAGTGGTCTGGACTGCTTACATGTACCCCAGTCCTGACCGAAAAGAGTAGACAGACGAGAACGGTGTCATGCATCCATGTTTTTTTATAATAAGGGAGTAGATTAGTCAATAACATCCATTTAAGAACTTACGTAAGGGCTACAAGTGGAAAGTATACCCATTCCACAGAAACTTCGTAGGTGAGGAAAAATTGCCCTGGTTCGGGGTTAAAACCTGGGACCGCCGCCTCAACGGGGCTTTCGCTCTACCATCTGATGTAACCGAGACGGCTAAATATGGTAAAGCGAGAGCTAACTGACCACCAACTCCAAGTAGGAACGGTGTTGGCCAGATGCTTAGGGGCATCCCCCTAAGTGGGGAAAATTTAAATAATGAGTAATTACTCTCTTATTACAAATCTTCTCCATCCTTGGGGCATATCCCTGCTCTTTTTCCGTTCATCTTTGTAGCGAGGACAGCGGTAAGGGCTGCAGGGGTGGCCAGCGTACCCTCTCGAGCAAGCGGTGCATACGCTCGTCCTCGACGTCTCCCGGCACCAGCTGAGCCTCGATGGCCGCGCCGGCAGCGACCAGCGCCTGGTAGGTGAAAGAGCTGCGGCCGGCACGGCTCCAGTCCAGCAGGGCGTCGGTCAGGCCGCACTTCTGCGCACAGCGGAAATGAGGCGACGCGTAAAATATGCATCAGAAACCGCGCTTGACAAATCAGAAACAGTTCATAACTAACCTTAATCAATTTTTCAGTTAACAGCTTCAGAGAACGTCGGTATTAAAACTGCATCTGAGGTGGCTAACTCCGGACCACTCGATAATTCCCGATAAGACTCTAGCAAGTGCACTCTTTACACCTATATCTTCCCATTCAAAATTTGCCGGTGGTGACGCCACTCCCACAGCTGTGTGATTACACTTCGACAACCAGACACCAAGTATAAGATGATGCTGTATATTCAAATACTTGTTTCTAGTTTCCCTTCACACTCCACCCTGCTTAGTTGGGTCTATCTGTTGTTCCTTGTCTACCTATGACGCTCGGTTTCTTTCTTGATGCTGCGTTTGAACGCTATATTTTATTTTTATTCCTTCTCATGCGTCTACTACCGCGGCGAAAGCATGTAACCAGCTTTATCACAATGTCGCATCTTTCGGAAAATACACGTCTTAAACAATGAACGATTTAGTTGACAGAATTGAAAGAATGCCGGGGTAGAGATGGATTCTGTGCGAATGTCGACTACCTGCAGTTTATTCATTTATTATAAAAGAAATTCACATGGTATTAAGGTGGAGTAGCTAATTACAGTAGATGAATAGAACAAATTGCAGCGGGTAGGAATACATTAAGGTACAAAAACTACGGCAGCTGCTCAGAATATACTGGTTACAAAGAATAACGATGAATAATGTTATTGCAGTGCAGCAAGTGGTAACACAGTGATAAATATGGTGACTAGTATTAGAACGTTAGCTAATATTTTCTTGAATATTTTTTGACCGTTTATGGCAGCATTTGAAGATGAATTTTTTTTATGGTCGTTAAAAATTCGAGGAACAAAATAATTGGCGGAAGGGCTTGGTGTTACATTAAGATCTGCCGACCATGTGAGTGCGAGCTAGACGCAATGACATGCATTTCAAGAGCAAAATAAACGCGCTGTTCAGGAAAGGATGATGAAATTGTCAATAGTTCTTAGGCGAGAGAAAGTAGGACGAGATGCAAGCGATGGCAGTTAGAACTACAGTTCATTTTTTAATTACCTGCAATTGTGCTGTATTTAGAAAGAAAGAACCGTAAGGGTTTGGTTTGAACAATTTCTATATATTGCAATAATTACTCGTGAGCAAGATCGCAAATCTCTTAAGTGTACTCAAGTTTCGACCGAATGAGTGATATACATTATAGTGGTTCAAGAGAAGACGGGACAGAATGAATCTTACTCAGATATCACAGCGTTTTGTTAGCGCAATTAGTTACAGAGCCAACATGCATGTTCCAAGCGAGGTTATTGGTAATGTAAACTGCAAGGTATTAATGTGAGACCAGATGATCTAACGGAAAGTTGGTTAGGTAATCAATACTTAGTTGGTCAGTTCTTCTTGAAACACACATGAATTTACGCTTGTTATATTTGGTTCCATTCACAATAAGTCACGCCATCAAGAAATAGCATTATGATTATTTTGGAGGAATGCTATGTCGGAACTCCACGCTATTTCTCGAAAAAATACGCAGCCGTACGCAAAAATATCAATGTTGAAGAAAACGCAAGGAGGAAAATTGTTGATATAATGATATTGTTACGTAATACGTAATAATATAACGCATAACAATATAAATAAAGTAAAACAGGTCAAGCAGAAGACCTTGTGGTACACCTCAGTGGAGTTGACTTTGACGTGGATCAGTGCTGTTCGTCGCAGCTAATTGTGTGGGATTAAACCAGAAATATTCAACCTCCACGCAGGAAGACAGGGTCAAGGTTCAGGCGATTTAATTTTTTCATTAGTAGCTTGTGACAAATTTTGTAAAAGGCTTTTGAATAAGCTAAACGGAACACCTAAACGGAATAACCTAAACGGAATACATGCAGTTAGGTGTATGAATGAGGGATGTTAGTTGTGTCTCGCGAGGGCATATATAACTTCTTATAACTCCATGTTTTCATAGTGAAAAAAAAAAGAATTTGATTCATGATTGCAAACTGGGAAAGAGGGATGCCTTCGAGTACTTTTCAAGGCATACTAGCTAATGAAATGGATCAGCACCTGAGTAGACTATATGCTACGTGGTTTATTTAGTAGAAGTTATGTGGTTTATGGAGTGGAATCACATTCCCGACACTGCTATTTGACAGCGCGTTGAAATATTAATGTACTATGACCAATTTTGATTCGAGATCCTTCGAAACGTGAGAACCGCTGTCCGGCTCGAACCCGCGACCTTGTTCCCATTCTCAGAGCGCCATAGCCACTGCTTCTGGTGATAAAGTCACCACGCTTTCTGCCGCCGTTTGCTTTATCTGTCAGAAACGTTATGCGAAAGCGCAGTCGTGCACTGTGGGCCTTTGCCTGGTCAAACAACTTGCCGCGATGTTTGCATAGGGATTGTATGAACGTGCTTGTGCTGTAAGCAAATGCCGCTAATCGAGCAAATACGGCGCTGTTGCATAGCAAACACAATTATTTGCCGTTAGTGGGCGCTGTGGAAGGAAGATGTCCGGCGAGGACGTGCTGAGACGCCCATGGTTTTTAAACTCTTAATAGTAAGAGACCTGAGAATTAAATTGAAGGTGAAAATTGGGCTTTTTGGTGCTGAGTAACTAGCGTGTGCCCTGTCTATTTCGTATTTCGTTTTGCGTTTTTTTTTCGTGCTTACTATGTCACAACGGGTCGCTATGAATTCAGCTCTAAATTTAGCTGTAGCCTAGCAAAAACACATTTTAGGGAACGTAGGACTGAAAACCTCAATTAAAGTAGAGGCAGTTTCAGCCACTGTGATTGCTTTGATTTGGGCTCTTGAAGAGAAGTTTGTTTAAAAAGCACTTTCGACCACCGCTTACTTTCCCTGTGCTCAATACTCTTGGCCCCATGCCTACACAGTGCTGGTAAGTCACTTGACGATAGCAGGAAAAAAGGCATATTACAAGGGCAATTTTGAAGCTGCTTTTCTTACTTTGAATGGTCAAGAACGTTTCGTAAGCGCTCCTTCAGGGGCAGCACATGAACACTGCTGTGATGTAGTATAAGATAATGAGAGGAACACTAGGCGTGAAAATGTTCTCGTTGTATGTTTTTGCAAAAGATTAGAAAAATGAACAAGGAATAACATTATTGCGATATTTTACGCAGAAACGGCATAATAAAAGTCTGACCATGATACAAGCGCTGAGCAAACAAGGATTTTTTGAGCATATGACTACGCAGTACGAAGGAAGGAAGCTTTGTGTAGCAAGGACTTGAGATTAAGCTTGATGTGCAGATCATAGATTTAATTAGGAGGCTATTAGTAGTGTCAAGTATGTATTAAAAGTCGACGTAGCACCCAGAGGTTTCGAAGCCAATGCTAAAATTAACCGCGGTGAAGGCTTAATAATGACGAGGTGTAAGCTAGAAAGGTTGCATTACAACTCGCTTTTATTCAGCAATAGCCAGCGCGCTAAACATCTTAGGTATCGCTTATATCTTACACAACATGACGAAATTATGAATTTAGAAGCAAGATTTAGAAACGACCGAAGAGGCTTCCTAGCGAACGCTGAAATTTGGTGCTTTGACTGTGAAAGAATGAATCTTTAGAAAAGCTAGTAAGACAACATAGCAACTCACTTTCCTTTTCAGCCGCTCTAGTCAGATACGACTCAAGAACGAAGTGGCAAATTCCCCTCGAAGAGGCCTTTCAGCCAACAGCCCCGATTGGTTCTTATATCGTCGCGGTTAATCCCCTTGGCACCTGGCAGCATGACTTTGTAGGGTGTAGGCAGATCCTACTGGATTAACCACGGATTAAAGAATTAAACACCACCACATAGCAATCTGTCGACGCCAATGGCTAGACGGTCTCTTTTGAGGGGAATTTGCTACTTAGTTTTTGGTTAGTATCCGACTACAGTGTGCTAAACTGATTTGACATGATCCATTTCTAATAGCAACATAAAAATATTCAGAATAGCGTTTACATACTGGTGCATTTAGTTCTTTGAGATAAAAAATTCCCACAACTTAGATTAAAAGAACTAGATAAATAATAATTGGTTTTTGGGGGAAGGAAATGGCGCAGTATCTGTCTCATATATCGTTGGACACCTGAACCGCGCCGTAAGGGAAGGGATAAAGGAGGGAGTGAAAGAAGAAAGGAAGAGAGAGGTGCCGTAGTGGAGGGCTCCGGAATAATTTCGACCACCTGGGGATCTTTAACGTGCACTGACATCGCACAGCACACGGGCGCCTTAGCGTTTTTCCTCCATAAAAACGCCGCCGCCGCGGTCGGGTTCGAACCCGGGAACTCCGGATCAGTAGTCGAGCGCCCTAACCACTGAGCCACTGCGGCGTGCAAAGAACTAGATAAAAAACAATTTTAGTCGTAGCACGGAAACAAGCTTGTAGGGCCCGCACCCTTTCGCTTCTGCTGAGCATAGATAGCCACATGCTATTCTTAGTAGAAGGGCTAGGTGGCCTTGTCACCAACGCGCGAAAACGCCTATGACATTTTCTAGATCCCATTGTCCTCGGTCGACAGCTGATCCATCAATGATGCCAATCTCAAAGGAGGACGTAAAATGTGTTTACCCCTGTCATAGCGAAGTTTCTTTCGTTTTTTTTGCCCATTCTAACATATAACAAAAAGTGGCTGTCCAGTTTGGAAAGTGTTTACAACATAGTAATGGCCGTTGGTGAGGTATGCGTCCGATTCATGACAAGTGCAAGGAGTTAGAGTTCCATAAACGAACGTAGCGGTGTTCGTAGTATCTATAATTTGGTGGGGTTTTAAACTAGACTAAGACATAATAATAATAATAATTGGTTTCTGGGGGAAGGAAATGGCGCAGTTCTGTCTCATATATCTTTGGACACCTGAACCGCGCCGTAAGGGAAGGGATAAAGGAGGGAGTAAGACAGTGTCACTGAAATGCTCGCAGAGGGCAGCGTAATTCGCTGGACTTATCAGGATGATGTTCAGCTCTCTTGCGACACTACTTGTAAATGAATGTTTGCGGCTCTTAAAAGACGTCATGAACTAGGATACTGTATGTTGGCAACCGTTTTCAGTTCTGCCGTCGAAAAAATCTTGTCTTCTTGTCTCCTTGCATACTACGAGCGGCAACCTCGATGCCTAAAGACATCCCTTCAACACACCCAATTCCACCCCCCAACACATCTAGATTCAATTTTCAATTGCAGTGCCTAAGCCTTCGTTAGATCGCGTACTAGCGTCACCGCCATGGGTTCGCTTTCGCACTTATCGCGTAAAAAGCACTACCCTGGCGGCAAACGCGATGGCGTTCCCCGAGGCCAGCACCAGGCCCAGGCCCCAGGGCACGTGGGGCAGGACTGACTTCCAGTGGAGGGCGCGGTCCTTGCTGGTCATCTCCAGGGCCTGCACCGGCATGAAGGCGAGCAGGAGGAATACGAGCACCGTGGGGCTTGCGTCGGTCACGTCTCTGCAGAGATTGAAAACAGTAACGGCCATTAGGCCGCAGCGGTGGCTGAGTGGTTACGGCGCTTGGCTGCTGGCCCGAAAGACGCGGGTTCGATCCCAGCCGTGGCGGTCTCATTTCGATGGAGGCGAAACTCTAAGGCGGTCGTGTGCTGTGCGATGTTAAAGAACCCCAGGTTAAAAGTTAAAGAAGCACACGTTAAAGATGTTAAAGAAACGCACGTTACAGAACCCCAGGTGGTCAAAATTTCTGGAGCCCTCCACTACGGCGTCCCTCATAGCCTCAGTCGCATTTGGACGTTAAACCCTCGTAAACCAACCATAAAACAGCCATTTCAGGCGTCCGCCGTTGGTATCCTCATCAGGAACAGTCCTGACATGACGACCTGCCGAGGAAGGTGACGCAGTCCTCTTACCTCCCAAGACTAGGTATTTATGGTAAAGAGCGTGCTAGGAGGGAAACGGTTAGAGAATCGGGTCTCTTTGTGGGGTTTGTTCTCTTACTATACTTTGCTGTAAGTGCATTTTAGCATGCTTGAGGCTCCGCAAATGTAGCCTTGGATGTACTGTTCGGCCTCTGCGAACGAAAACAGTGTCCGCTATGCAGAAGTGTTGCGAGGTTCTCGCACTAAGTCAGATACTTTATCACATTGGTGCGAGTTGTCTAAAGGTACGGCGCTTGCTAGTGCGTTTGCAGTCATAGCGGGTGAAAATGGAGCGAGAGAAGAAATTGAACACGCCAGTAACGAGCCTGAACCTGAACACGCAGCGAAACAAGGATATTGCGCACTTTTCTTCGATAGATCCATCTCGCCACGATTGTTACCAGTGCCGCAGAGGATACCAATAATTGGAGTTCTTGGTGAATGTCGAAACGAAAATATGCTTCGATACACGTACTTCAAGAAGCGACGGTTGGTATACGACCCTTATAATGTTGCGTATGCTTATTTCGCGAATTTCTTATGGAAACATCTTTGTACACTTGTGCAACACCAACTGTGTCCGTAACAACGCCGACAGACAAAATTGTCCGTGATAAACCATAGTCTGCCTATGCCCTGTCACCTGCCTCAATGTTGCGTCAAGCTGAAAATAAAAGCTGTGAGCCGGTGTGAACTACAAGCATACCCAGTGTGCTTAGTGATATAAGTCAGTGATACCACAGTGTGTGGGTCAACTGATGTTTAAGCTCCCTATTTCGCCCGCATAGAGCGTAAAGTCGGCTCCAGATAGTCTCGTAACTGGGGCATATTCTTCGCACTTGCGCGGAAAGAAAGGTGCGTGTTAGTTACTGGTTATATGCTACTCTGGAAGTGATGAATCTCTTCCGTAAGGCAGTGGGGAAGATTAGCGTGGCGCTTATGGTAACCGCACCATGGCGGCATATCGAATGGAGGGCACAAGCATCTTCCATAACATAAGTTAGAATGTTGAATACAAACGCCTTTGCATCTTCCATAACATAAGTTAGAATGTTGAATACAAACACCTTTCAGAAAAAAATGGCATTATTCAGTAAATAGATAACCTCAAAGTAGAATCTAAGTCGCAGTATGAAGAAAAAGAGTGCATGGGTTTGCCGCTCAAGGAAACCGACACTACAACCTGCGAGTAAAATAGCCGAGCCAAAAAATAAAAAGGTTAGAGGAAAAGATGCGAAGAACACATGCGCGCTGGTAGGAACCGTGTGCACCGAAGTGACGACGAAAACAGTGTGGAAGCCAGCGAGCTTCCATAAGGTCGACTGCGTTCTTTTTGTTCTTAGAAACATGCGCAAAAGCATTAGGTTAATGCCTAAACTACGCTTCTTTCCTCTAAAATAAAAGATAGTGAATAATTAATATTATTTTTGATGACACTTCAAACACAGCCATTTCTCTCAACATGCAAGAATGCTTTCCTGGAAAACTGGCCGCTTGCTTCGTTGTGGCTTCTAGAGGCGTCTGGATTTGTTCTCAAACAGAACTTCAGGGGAGAGTACAAGTTGACTGAAGCCATCAAAAGACGCTGATTTGCGTGATAAGACGCCTGCATGGAGTGCTATCTTCCGTCGTTGTTGGCCGGAAAATGATCTGTCTACTATCCGGAGCGGATGTTAACGCACCCTTCCACGCTGAGGAAGGACGTCCATCCAGGAAAGAACGTGGGCTCCCGGGTGAAGAGGACAAGTACGAAGATCGCGAAGAAGAACATCATGATGGCTTCCCAGGGCCTGGTTTAGGAAGGCAAATAAAGGAAGTTATACGAAGAGCCACA
This sequence comes from Amblyomma americanum, assembly GCF_052857255.1. Taxonomy (NCBI): domain Eukaryota; kingdom Metazoa; phylum Arthropoda; class Arachnida; order Ixodida; family Ixodidae; genus Amblyomma; species Amblyomma americanum. The sequence goes on from NC_135498.1 coordinate 111,736,644, forward strand.
TTTTTTGTTGGTAGGCATCCAAGGTTCTTTTTGTTTTCCGTCAATTGAGTGAGTTGTGCTCTAGGTACCAGTGCCACTGAATCATAGAATCCTTACTCTGAACCGATTTTAAGCCCTGGTTTTAGGAGGCTCGGTATGTACTGGAAGACTAAATTTTTTGCCGATAACCGATCGCATAAAAAGTTTTAAGAAATCCTGCGCCTTCAAGTGTTTAGTCCAGGTGCCCACGACATATACCTTATGCTGTGAGTCTGAATGCTCATCTCATTTCTCCAGCCAGCCTATACATGCAGTTCTGTGCAGCCAGTATTATTTGTTAATATTTTAAGGTAAATGTTGCCGAAAGATATAATTCGAAGTAGAGCAAAGAAAGGATGGTTCGGCACATGGGTGATCCAAAACTTTACTCTTGTGGCAAATAGGCCTTTTTTATTCTACATATTTTTTATTCTCCCGTAGACCACTCGGGACAAAAATATGCTGGAGCTCATGTGTCGTCCCAGTATGCGTCAGTTGAGCGTTTCGGTGGTTTTAGGGACACCTGCTGTCATTTACTGTGCAAATTTTCTAGCTCTTTAATAGTCGCGCAGACTTCCTCTTTTGTCAGAGTTTTTTTAATGCGAAAGCATTATATGGCTTGTAAGCGCAAGAAATTGGGCAAGTTGGTTTTCTATTGAAGTGAATTTAGCGCAAAAACGGGACACGAGAAGGAAGAGCAGACCCGCCGCGGTGGCTCAGTGGTTATGGCGCTCGGCTAATAATAATTGTTTTTTCATTTACTTATTTGTTTACAGAATACCTGCATCGCCTCGAAGGCATTATGGCAGGGGGGACAGATACAAACAACGTGTTCTTTTCGCAGAAAAAGCAGCAAGAACATTAAGTGAACTTGAAATCAAAGTAAAACAAAACAATCAGTGAACACTATTAAAGGTAACAGAAAGGTAAGTCAGCAGTAGATTCTCAGGAATACAGACGAAAATAAAAATCGCGATCATCAAACACTGAAACACACTCTTCCTGCAACAAGTTCCAGTCCTTTACAGTTTATGGAAAGAATGATTTAGAAAAAACTGTTTGTATTAGAATTGTATTCGCGCACTTTCTTGGAGTGGTCGTGCCGAGTCGAGACGTAAGTTGGCTCCAAAAGGTATTTACGGCTGTCAATTCCTGTTTGATTATAAAAGATGCGGTGGAAGAATTTAAGTCGTAAATTTCTTCTTCTGATGTTTAACGGTTCCCAGCACAGCAATGATCTAATCTCAGTGATATACTTTGGAAGGGGTTATAATTATTGGATACGAAGCATGCAGCCTGATTTTGGGAAAGGAAATGGCGCAGTATCTATCTCATTTATCGTTAGATACCTGAACCACACCGTAAGGTAAGGGATAAAGGAGGGAGTGAAAGAAGAAAAGCGCTCGGCTACTGATCCGGAGTTCCCGCGTTCGCACCCGACCGCGGCGGCTGCGTGTTTATGCAGGCGTAACGCTAAGGCGCCCGTGTACTTTGCGATGTCAGTGCACGTTAAAGATCTCCAGGTTGTCCAAAATATTCCGGAGCCCTCCACTATGGCACCTCTTTCTTCTTTCAGTCCTTCCTTTCTCCCTTCACTTACGGCGTGGTTCAGGTGTCCAACGATATATGAGACAGATACTGCGCCATTTTCTTTCCCGAAAACCAATAATTATTATTAGAAGGAAGAGCAGACAACACTTGCGCAACTAACAACGGAAGCTTTATTGCAGACAAGGCAATAAATAAATAGAATGTGCTACCATACACAAAACACACAGAAGAAAATATCAGCCAGCGGAGGTGATCGGTCGATAGTTGTTAGTAACGCTCGTGTTGTCTGGTGTTCCTTCCCGTGTCCCGCTTTCGCGCTAAATTCACTTTATTATGGGGCTCATCAATCAGAAAATCCGACGTTTTGTCCTCGAGAAATGGGCAAAAGCACCACAGCGGTGGCCTAGTCGTTTTAACAACCGCCTCGCACGTGGGGTTGCGGGGTTCGATCCTCAGTACCGCCGGGTACCCACCGCTGATAGAATGGGTTCAAGCTTTCCCCTGCCTGGTGATCGGATTCTTTAGGGTTGAAATGCTTGGGAAATGTGTATTTCACCCCACCTTGAGTAGAAGAAAAAACCTTGTGATAAGGCGCTGTTTGGTCGCATCTGATCTTGCGCCATAAAAATTCATCATCACTCATTTTGAAATTGACAAAACCCATGTGCCTGATGACGTCAACGGCAGTGCCTACACCATAAGGAAAAATTAAAAATAACATTTGCTTCCAAAGTGGGTGTCCAACTCGGGCAGGCGCGAACAGATCATCTTTGCTGGCCATTTCTTTAGGCCATCACCGCAGCACAACCACCCGCGTGCATGCTTTCACATTCAGAGCACATAAAGAGTCTGAAGTGCTCTCTGTTGTGTACTCTGTTGGCATAAAACAATTTATTCCTTCAGTTTCAACTCCACTGTACCGGGTGTCCAATTCCACGTGATAGCTGGGGCTTCGTTTCTCTTCAGCCAGTTACAAAGGAGAACCAAACTTATGGGACCGTAATAGCACCGTTCCATTGCCCAGGTCCTGCCTCCGCGTCACACGTGCTATTGCAGTGCCACTGTAGTTTCAGAGAGTGCGAATAATGGCTTGAACTTCAATCCATTTCGATTTCATAAGCTCTTTTGGGCATAGAAGAGAACTCTGCACATATCCAAATAGATTTAAAAATTTTGGGCAGGATTTTAATATAGAGAACGCTCAAGGCAGACGAAATGACTGCGATCTATTATCCAAAGGTTGTTACTGCGAAAATAGGCGTACCTAACACCTAAAGAACGTGACAAATGACATTTACCTACTCAGGTCAAAAATAGAAGTGTGCAAACAAACAGAGCTGGTTCCTACAAAGTTTGTTGACACAAGAATGCAGGATAGCGGTGCAGTACCGCACGAGGGATTCGTCGTTTTTCAAGGAACTCGCTTCAGAATTGAGAAGGAATTGAACTCATGCTTTATTCAGGGCAGGTGTGCTTGCATTACGATAATTACGTTGCAGCCCATGTTGTAGAAAATAAAAAAGATTTTTTTTCTTGAAGTACACAAACAGAAACAACGCACTTCGTGATATGCTCGCTTTTGGCTCAGCGGTAGAAAACAGAAAAACTTGTAGGCAAATTCTGCGAGCCACTAAAAGGTATTGCGCCGAAACCATCTATTGAAAAACCCTCAAGGGACCTAATTTTGTTCCACGATTGACGATTAGAGAGCGCAGCGCCTAGTTAACTGTGTAAGTTATCTGAGCTCGCATACATAATCATGTTGCCCTAGGCGCGGGTGCAGTGTTAAATACACGGTCATCAGAGCAGCTTTTCGTGACTGTACTTTTTGACTGAAAAAAAGCGAGGAAACAGACAGCAAAACACAGATATAAACATTAGTAGTAAGCAAATTTAACGCACTTGAACAGCGAACACCCCCAAAGTATGTGTAGTTTTGGTTTTTGTTTTTCTGTATGGAGAATAAAAAGTACACGTGCCATTCCATACATGATAGGCAGCTTGCTTCTGAGAAACCCTCTGAGCCTAAGCTAGCGTTTTAATTATGTACCTGCACGTGTCGTACTGATTGAGTCGTGCACTGTCCTATACCTTGCACCTGCACATGGAATCTCAGTGCATGAAGGAAAGAAGAATGCAATAATTACAATGCTTCTTTTATCGAGCTCAGGCGTCAAACGATTAGTAATTAGTAATAGACGGCACTGCCGTTTCTACTGAGCACATTAGGAAAGCTTATCGAGCCTTAACGGGGACGGCCCCGTCGCTCTTTATACAAACTGCTACAGAATCTTAAGCCTAACGGCAAAACGAAAGGCGCGAACTTAAAATCGAAGCACTTTTCTGCTAGCACCGTGCCATGTTTAGCACTAATTGCGCCGGAAGAACTTATCCTGCTGACACATAGAGGCGTTTAATGTGAAACGGGGACAATCAAAAGATAAAAAAAAGTCCTCAAGAGTGGGCTCCTACTTGTCCGAGAGTCCTAGGGCCTGGGTCTCACGGAGAGCTCTGTCCACTAGCCATGATTGGCCAGCTGGTTGAGTAGCTCGCAGGGCGGCCTTCAATGAGGCGGGGAATATGTTGGGTATGGGGGGGGGGGGGGGGTGCCAGAGGTTGGGCATTCCCACAGGTAGTGTATGAGGGTGGCCTTGACTGCGCTCCATTTTGAGCACAGTGGGAGGGTCAAGGTAGGGTGAAACCGACGACGGAGGAGGCACGGTGAGATGCAGCAGTTTGTCTACAGCTGATGTTAGACTGCTGGTGGAGTAATGTGCGGCGCTGGTAAAGGACGACTGTGGTTTGGGTCGCGCATATGTAGAAGAGCTGACTGAAGCTCGCGCGTTAGGTTTCGAGTTACATTTATCAGTCTGAAACGTCGCACTATTTTTTATTAATGCGCGTGTTTGGTGACTGTATGCGATGATAGACTATGAAGGATGCTGTTGGTGCCGCTGAGAAGCTGGACATGATCATTACCAAAATCAAGTTTTGAAGAATAAAATAAGAGAGTTGCTAATAAAGGTAGAAAGGCACATTTTAAACCTGCATGAGGGAAGAGGTTTTATTCCTACGGCCTGATTCATGTCGCGAAAGGTTCGGAAATTTTCTTGACCTCCAGTGCATTAGAGAGCGATAATTTAGACCTCGATTATTTTACACTTAATAACTCTTTAACGTGAGAAAAGTTATCCACCTTATGCATGGATGAATGCTTGAAGACATGTATCTTAACATAAAACAAAATATTTTAATTTCGTCTCACCAGATTTCATTGAATGAGCGTGAGCAAAATTCATGAAAATGAATAAAGTCATGTTTCATGCTGATGTTGTTTCACTAATAAAAACGAGCCAGCGTAGATAGCATGTTGTCTATTTCACATTTTTTTATTTCCCGTTCGTGACGCTTGCAAAATATCTTGTTTCACTAAGGTGGCCCGTGTAAAAAATGGGATCTTCGACGGCTCGAGAGGTGTGCACATGTTTTTGTGCGAAAGCATTTTTAAAAATTATTTGGCATGTCTTTAATACACAAACGCCAGATTTACACTATGAAGCACACCGCAATGAATCACCCCTCTAGCACTAGTTCCAATAAGCAACAACGCTATATGGGCTTCTGGAAGCCAAACAGGATTTGTAATGTAGTAGAGTATTGATAAGAAGATTGGAATCTTGATCCACGTTGCAGCATTCCTCGTTACAACGATGGTTAATTAATCCCGAAGAATTATTGGCGCCTGAAAAAAAATTTCGAGCGATCCCACGCAAAGATAAAGGCACACCCGCGACAAAAAAAAAGGGCAAAACCCGGAACGGCTCATTTTACCTGCACTCAGCCGTATCTCTGTTGAGTACAGGATTTGTATCTGTTTGTTTTTTTTTTCGTTTCTCTTATCTGTTTTGGTGGATCTTAGCTACGACGGTACTGGCGCTGCGGAAAATTCGGCTATAACAATCAGGAACGAAGAAGCAAGATGCCGAATCGAGACGCTTTGAAACATTTCATGCTGTTATTCGAAGGCGGAAACTCCCACAATGTATCATATTGAAAGAAAATGAACAAACAAAAAAAAGTGCGAAGGGAAATTTACTGACATCCAACAATGCGGACCCGAAGAGCATGGCGTTCAGTGGATCGCCCAAAAAGTTCTTCGATCTGATTGAAAATGAAAACTTGGAACTCAGAAAGTTTTAATTACCATCATCAAAATTCACTCGAAGGAAAGAAATTTCTTCATACCATTAAGACTTTCCAGTTAACTGCTCATATTGGTTAAAAGTAAAACTATGCCTAAGTGAGACATAAAGGCATACTTAGCAGCAAGAAACGACAGTAAACAAGTGTGCACGTTCTCTTTGGAACATATGTACTGGAAAAAAAATGCATAAAAGTTATATGAGATAGCAAAGCAGTTAATACCAATAAAGATTAAACGAAACATTTCGCTGTAGGATGCCCAAACTAGCAATAAAATTCCATGTGTCTCATGACTAATACAAGTCATTAACTTAGAAGGCGCCGGAAATTCGGACTAAGGAACGGCACATTTGCATCGTAGACGACGGCACTTAGGGGTATGAAAATCGATCTAAACAGCGCCCGAAATAAGCCTGCGATGCGCGCGAGGACACCCGTTAAGGGACGTTGTACAGGCGCATGACTGCGGGGTCCCACTCACGACATCCAGGACTCGTTCCTGTACTGCACTTTGAGGGTTGCCTTCAGCTCACGGCGCTGACGCATGGTGTCCGGGGAGTAGATGCGCCTGGGTGAGAACCGGAAATCGTGTATGGCATGAGAGACAATGCTCATTCATTATCATAAACAGTCAGTGCTTTGCACTCCCAGATGTCATTACTTCACTCGGATGCTCGTTAGCTCATACACTGGCTGAATGACTCACTTGCCGATCGATCGATCGATCGACCGACTGACCGACCGACCTCGCTCGCTCGCTCGCTCGCTCGCTCACTCGCTCACTCACTCACTCACTCACTCACTCACTCACTCACTCACTCACTCACTCACTCACTCACTCACTCACTCACTCACTCACTCACTCACTCACTCACTCACTCACTCACTCACTCACTCACTCACTCACTCACTCACTCACTCACTCACTCACTCACTCACTCACTCACTCACTCACTCACTCACTCACTCACTCACTCACTCACTCAAAGTCTTCAAAGGTCTATCTACTCAGCATTTTGTTACGGGGGCAGAGACCTCGTCAGGCAACCATGCCTTTAGTATGTGCCGCCTGCAGGATGATGTGATTTTCCTGCAAATAAAAACTGACTGACTGACTGGATGACTGAGAACAGAAAACTAGCAATTTTTGTGTCCTTTCCGTCTCCTAACCCATTTCTTTTACATGGAAGCGATACATCTTTGACAGGCAAACAACGGAAAAAAAGCTGGCTCTCAGGTTAAACTTCGTTCTGTTCTTCCCTCCGAGTGGGCACTGACTGCTCACAGGTGGCGCAGGTAGACGAAGTGGACATAGGCCACGTTCATTGCCAGCAGCGCCACCACGCAGGGACCGTTGGCTGCCAGCCAGAACAGCGGAGAAGGCGTGCTCTTCTCCTCCAGGTGGCTGCGGAAAGGCGTTTGCCCTTAGCACTTCTAAGCGGAAGATTCGCATGAGATTAGAATGTGACAGTTAGTGCTGTTAAGCCTCTTCGATGACACAATAGCCACGCCATCAGAAACACCGGATTTGTTCTTGGTTTATGGGGTTTTAATGTTCCAAAGCGACACAGGCTGTGAGGGACGCGGTAGTGAAGGGCGCCGGATATTTCCACCGGAATGGGGCAGTATTGAGTATGGGAGAACAAGAATTTCGGACGAGGATGGGCGGCGGCTTTCAACGTACTGTAGTCCCGTGATGCTAGAGGTAATTACAGATCTCGATTTTTTGACATACAAGGGGCATTTTTTATCGTTTACAAATTATAATTTTCAGAACTGTGAGAGATGCGTCAGCACGGTCTGTGCGGGTGGATTTTCCAGTATAATCTCATATTGTACTCATTTACAATTTTAAAAAAATGCGCCACTTATCATAAGGCGGCGCAGTGCGTAGGCAACTGGGAGAGAGTGCACTTACAAGGGCTGTGGCAAGGGTGTGGTAGTGTTAGCGCTGTTCTGTTCCATAGGAGGCGAAGGATGGTAATTATTTTTAATACCGAGATAGACCTTCATGCCAGGCTTTTCGCAAGCCGAATTTTTGCGTCTGCACAACAGCTCACCTGTATAACAGAAAACTTACCTGCACAAAAATCTATGTTCGGGATCATCCTACTAAGTCTACAGAGCATCCATGCCTTTACAGGAATACTCTGTACACATGGCCATGTGCAGAGCCCACTACCTACTTCTCTAGATATGCAGGGAGATACGTTATTTATCCTTAGGCCAGCTGTGCATTGTAAACACGAATTGAGTAAAAAGGCAGTAAGCTGCCCTCTAGCGCACTCCTTTCATGAGGCAGAGTATGCTGCCCAAACCCTTGAGTAGATTTCCAACACTAAAAATACGTAATACTTAGGTTGAGAACTGAAAAAAATTCCCGCTTGAAAGCATAGGATTTTCTAGCAGTTACAAAGATTTCAACCTCCTCTTCTTGCTAACCAGAAGATCCCCGCTTCTGTGTTTAAAAGCCTCCTCCCATTGTTAACTGCATCAAGTTACTTTGCCTTGTAGTACCAATATACCACCATTGCCAAGAGTAAGCATTTCATATATTTAGTGAGCGTAATCCACTCCGGAACTTGGGCACTCTAGTGACCCTACCGTTCCCCTGTAAGGTAGTGTGTCAGATAACAGGTTACTCCATTTTTATTCCCTTATAGGCGTATTCGCTCTTAGAGAGTTGAGATCAGGAGAAGCTAGCACGAAGAAGGAAGACCCAATAAAGCACTATATAATCTGTTACAATAGCCCCGTAAGAAGGGCACGACAAAGGCGCACAGATCAGCCTTCAATCGTTAGCCCAGTAAGCGTAAATGCATGTGCGCAGCGCGACCACTTATTATTTCGCAGTGTCTGCAATTTACTTTTAATGTCATCTGAGCCATTCGTATTCGTTGTCTGGCCTGCTCCAGAGCGGGCTCCTCACCTGTCCACGATGCGCGCGAAACGCAGCATGGCGTTGCTGCCCGTCGGGAGAAGGAAGGAGCCCAGGTGCGAGCCGAAGCACACCACCAGCAGCAGAGCTCGCAGCTGGGCGCAGAAGTCACTGCGCGACATGAGCGAGCAAAAGAGCGGCGCCTCAGAGATCACTGTTACAGGGGGGGCAGTCACCAGGAATTTGGGACAAGCATTTCTAGTTCTCTTGGCTGCCGCCATGTGGCGCATGGCCTTGAACGTTAAAAGTTGTGAGCTGATGTCATCCCTCACGTAAGAAAGAAAGAGGATGACCGAGTGGCTGCAGAACAGAACGTGATAGGCCACTAGGCTTAGCCGCGCTGGCTGGGGGCTGTCCCCAGTTCCTGATAGTGACATTCACGCGGAAGAAATCATCGTCATGGCTACGATTAGGCAGATTCCTGCTTTTTGGCTATGTTTTATTGCTTCTCTGCAGCTGGATACGCACTCGATCGCGTGTGGTGTTTTTGCATCGGAGCTGGTTATATGGGCGCACCTTGGAGGTGACCGTTGGGATAGGGGGAATGCAATCGTACATGCGTAGTACGTTTCTTGAGCCCACATCCTCGAAGAAAAATAGGGGCTGCGGAAATATAGCTGTTCTATGGAAAGTTTATACTTCAGTAAAGCGGTCAACAGTGAGGATTATTTTTTAATTCGCCTAAGCTTTGCAACAATCATTGAGTACCCACTCAACTTTGCTGTAGCTGGAGCTTTATACAGCCGAAAAACAAAGCGAATACTAATTTTTCGTTTATCACACTGCAATTTTATAATAACCGTGGAATTTGTGAAAGCATATTTCTGGGGAGGATTAAAGTCGAGCTTTCTTGCTTTAGCACATGTAGAAATGCTATCGCTAAATGCGAAAATATAAGACCATTTCAGGAGCGTTTACAAATTATTGTCAAATAAAACTTTCTCTCAGGGCTGGGTTGCAAATGACAGTGAATTTGAGAGGATTAAATGTTGACTACGGGTAGTCGTGAAAAAAGGACAGAACCATTTAAGCTTTCTCACACTGCTCAGCAAGGTAGAACGTTGGGCCAGCTGGTACATTTTTTCCATCGTCAAACAGTGCACTAAAAACACCAGGACAGTAATAAATAACGACACGGACAAGAGTGCACTAGAAACTGAAGAAAACCGAAAAAACGCTGAATCCCTCGATGAGAATTCTGTCGGGAATTCCTTCATGTGCTTACTCTGATATTCCGGAAGCTACTTGGACGGAGAAAACAACGACGTTACTCGTGTGAGATACTCGCGTGCGGAATCGTCGCAAGTAACCCTGATTGAACACAAGTGTGTAAGAAGTTGAAGCACGTCTAATTGTTCGGTTAATTGCTTTGTGACGGCACTCTACTGTCGATCACACTATGAGTCAGAGGCTCGGGTTAAAACCGTAAGGCACCAACCAAATTGTAGTAATCGACAGAGGGCAGTCTGTGCTGCTTTCAGCAAATATCAATCAGTGAAGCAGATATTTCAATCATACAGAACTTCTAGAAAGTCATCACAGACACTTTTGTTGGCTACGTAGCTTCAAACATGTCACGGAAGCAGCCTTATCTTTCGCAATGGGGCTTTAGAATTTGATGAGAAGTTATGCCTTACTCAACACTATTTCCGCTCATTTGTGTAGGTTATTTTAATGAGAGCTAAGCCATGGTGAAGGATTACGCGAACACGATGACATTAAGAAGAAACACAAGCGGAAAAGAGTGCACATCTGATAGTTCGCTGCAGTGTTAGTGAATATATCCGTGCCAATTGCGCCAGATCATTTGCGTGTCGGGGATTACATAGCTATTTTCGAGTGCGCAGACGTACACAACACCAAGCAAGCAAGCAAGTAAGCAAGCTTCTGCACAATTAAGCAATGCTTCCGCAATGGCGCAAGGTAAGAGCGCTGTGCTAAACGAGCGACTGCAGTGAGCACGGCATTCCTGCCTGCACCAGCACGGCAGAGCACAGCGTTAATCACGGGGACCGTTTACATCCTAACGCCACCTCTGGCTGTAAGCAAGGAGACAACTTGTCACATTAATTGAGGCGCGTGGACGTTGATCGTAGGGAGAGCCCGAAAAGAGACAAATCAGCGGTCGACTTCTGTCTTTCTGATCACAAAAGTATATTGGAATCGGCGTTGATGGTTAAGCTGGAACACAGTGATGGAACTCCTTCCTGTTTGTTTACCCTTACTGCCGTATTGAATACTGACCCAGGCCAATGATTCAGGCTTCTGTTTTACCCTTAGTTCGATAGTAAACGCGCAGAGTCCACAAAGCGCACGGAGTCCTAGGCCCCTTTTCTGTGGATACAGAAGCAAGGCTCCTCAGATGATGTCGCTACAGGCAGCTAGGCGGAGCAGGCTGAGATTCAGACGAATAAAAGCGTTTCGCTTATAAATGAATTACAAATGTGCCACAGGTGTACTAGATGAGAGGTGCCGTGGTGGAGGGCCCAGGATTAACTTCGACCACCTGGGCATCTTTGACGTGCACTGCCCGCGCGCAGCCCCCGGCACTTCGCACTTTGCCTCCATCTAAATACGGCTTACGAGACCGAGATTCGATTCCAAGTCATTTAGATCAGCAGCAAAATGCACAGCCAACGCGCGGAAATGCTAATATAAGTGTCCAGTCGTACATTTTATTGTTACATTTCATGATTTCGATGCGCAAATCAATCAAACCAATTATCAAGCCAATGTAAGCACACTACGCGATAAACTTTGTAAATTCACGCTTTGCAAGTAGAATATCTTGCTGCACGTAAAGTAAGCAAGAAAGATTTTCCTTTCGCTATAAAGAAAATGGAGCTCCCCCACTTTCCTTACGGCCGAACTTAACAAATGCGTTTATAGGTCGAACGTTTACGGAACAAAGCGTGTTTCTGAATATGTCGCTGGAGCGCAGATCACGTACGCACTGCCTGACTATATGAACTGTATATGAACGCCGCCACACGAATGCACCGCGTCGAGGGGCTGCACCGTCCTCCTTTCAAAGAAATATCGCAACATATTGTGCGGCGTTGGACTGGGTCTTACTTTTCACAGTCGTAGAAAAAAACTACTACGTGCGCAATTATTTGGAAACGATTCGAAAACTTCAGGACGGATTCATTCGTTTCTAATAATTTGAAGCAAGAACTATTTGATTGGTTCAGCGAATCGGATAGAAGGAGAGTCGATTCGCTGTTCAAAAATTTATAATATCGGCACACCACTAGCATCCATGAACAAAATTACGGAGAGAACTTGGGACTACCTATGTGCTTTGCACACGGAATCGTTTATTTACTTAATTTTTATCTTTTTAAAGAAACACCTACCAATCAGTATAAAGTCGCACGGGAACGCATATACTAGGTTCACCTTTGTTCCCCAAGTAAGCAATGCTGTTTTTTGGCCCATATGCCCCGTGCTCGTCTCGCAATCTGAAATTCATGGTTGCAATTCCCTGGACCTTTGGAGAAAAATTTATTTTTCTTTGATACCATGGTGACGTCAATCTGGGATATTTGGGACTACTGCTGGATGTCAACGCTGACAACGCCGGGTTTCGTTGTCAATAAGCGATGAAATGATTTCGAATTTCAAAAAATGATCTATTACACAATGGCCTTGAACGAGATTCAAACCAGCGGAACCGCTAACATAGAACTTTGCTTCTCGGCGCCATAGACTACTTGGCCATTTAGTAAGCCTCTACCGTGGCATGTTCTGACAGGTAGCTCCTGGCACTAAGTGTTCGAAATCTTCGCCTTCTTCAATTTTTAATCGTATATTCAGCGCCGCCAACGGTTGCTGAAGCCGCTGAAGAGTAAGGAAGCATGCGCTGTGTCACGTCAAACAGCGAAAGAAATGACAGACTCACCATAACAGACTCTTTACTTCCCTGCCCAGCACTAAAAGGCAAAGAGCAACTGAACGGTAGGCTGGAGGAGGCCGCGAAACTCAGAAATAAAGGTAAAAAAAGCTCAATTCGAAATGCCTGAAGACCGTAGCAAACAATCCAAAATTTTTGAGTTTATTGAATATTTGCCTATAGCCCTAACTTTGCTCACCAAGAACAGTAAATTCAAATGGATTAATTCGAAACAACTAGCACAAAAAGTTAGGTGTTTTTAATTTTGCAGTTGATCATTTCATTTTTAAGTTTACGGTCATATCTGCCGAGGTACCCAAGGCAATTGGGGCCTATATGACAACTGACAGGACCTCGTGGCCTTAAAGCGCAGTGCACGGCAAAAAATAGTTGCAATTTTTACTGAAAGGATGTATTAAAATATGATTATAATCAATAACAGTGTCACGATGCAAACACGGCACGAGAAAATATCAGTACATAAAGATAGATATAAAGGAAACATCCGCATCGAAATACCGACAGCCGAACGTAAAACATTCATTAAACAAAGAATAAAGCCCACAAGTAATACAAATGAAGCAGAACCTCTACCAGCACCGATCAATACACTGACATACTCTTCATGGGCGGCAGCAGGGCACATAATAGAAGTACAAGTGCTGAAGGTATGACACTACATAACAAAACTACGATTGAAAGCAAGACTGAAACCATTTGAACCGACCCAAACCGGAAAACATTGACGTCGGCTCACCAATACCAGCTAATAACATGCCCTTCGTTTCCTTCGCTTGGGTCATTACAATAGCAGAGCAACAAAAACTGAACATCGGCCATACACTTATCACTTTCACTGTGTCTGAACAGAGCTGAGTGCCGAACGTGTTGTTATTTACAGCTGTCCGCATCACTTGTAGCTTCTAAAGAATGGTATTTATTAGTGCAACGCTCCCTAGAATCGACCCAGATTGCCATCGCCTTAAATAGGAAATAGTCCCGCCACGCGCACTTCCACTGTCCTCCGCACTTCGAAGAGATGCACAAACCGTACGCGAGCGAGGCCAGGGACCACATCAAAGAGAAGGGTCTCTACGAAACATCCGTTTCGTCTCATTGACTTCAAGAGAGCTGGATTGGCTGTCTCAAGCCGCGTTTACATGAATACGGCAGTGGCGTATCGCATTTCTATAGCGTATCTCGCGGAGGGGACACGCCACTGTTTACATGTACCACATCAAGCCAGGGAGAATGGTTGTCTCACGCCCAGAATATGCGCCGGGTGGGGCCAGCCGCTCCCATCTTGAGCGTGATCTGCTTTGTTATCCGTCTGAGGGGGTACAGTATAGCCACCGCAGGGAGGAGGAGGGGTTCCGGTAAGCCTGCTTCCGTTCATCGCGAAAGTCGACTTGCCCTCCTCGATCTACCTCTGCCTGAAGGATTAGCACGACGCACTCTCCTGGCGCATCTTCCCTGTTTTCTTGATTGGGATGCGCAAGAAAGCCGATACGATGCGCTGCTACGCATTAATGCAAACGCGGCTTCGATCTGCCCAAAGACCGAGCCTACGAGCCTGCCCTCTATTGACAGTTGTGCCTGTGCGATAATTTTGTGCTCTCTCGTATCAATATCCGGTCTGCGCCGTGCGCAGTGCTCAAGCTTCGCGTCGAATAGAAAAGTGTTCCGGAAGAAGACGCATTTGCGGTCTGAGCCGGAAATTTCTAAAATGTTCCATCTGCTGCTCCGGCCGGTCCGACCACCGACACAACATTCCAGGGTGTGGTGTGTTCAACTAAGTGTCGTCTAGGAAACTTTGTGGCATGCCCACCCATGCCCGCGGTGCCGTGGGACCGTTCACGCAGGCAGTTTGCCGTGCAGACACGTCTTTCTCTGAAATTGTCCTGTCCGCTCTGCTATACCGGACTTAGACCCCGAGTTTGCTAAGGCAACGTGTGGGAATGCTCACATGTGAACACTTGCCTTTTCACCTCAGAGTTGCGGCACCTAAAATATTGAACTGAAGAGTAGGGTCCAGCATGGCTCGATGCAATTTGTTGCTTCAGCGCAAACGCCACAAGAAACCGAAGCCGCAAGTGCAGCTTCTCAACAGAGAGGCAGATAATCCTCGCGGCTTTTGGATTCTGCCATTGTCTGAAACATATCTATGTGCGGGAATTCAATGCGGTTATGTGCTTCGGCAATCGTACAAAACTTTCTAGGCTCGCCCGGCTTGCTGGTCCCTTCTCGTTCTTGCGCTGAAATGACTACTTCTTCCTGTCCAAGCCGGTTTTCTTCCCACCGTCCACCACTTCCATTCCTGTACCAAGCACCGCTAGGTCACTAAGAAAAGAGAGGCTCTTAGCGCGATCAATACAACCAATTTTCTCCTCTGACAGTCAACTACTCCTCCTTGGAAAGAACAGTGATTTCTTGCCGAGTGCTCCCGAGGGCCAATTGTGTGCGAACTCATTCAGTTTTACTTTATTTTGACGATTTCTATCCTTATTATATCCTGGCGCACCTGGCCCATTCATCACGGGAATAAGCACGCCTTTCTCAAAAAGAATGAAGAAAGCGCAAATGCCGCAGTCGGGATCTCGGGTTTGGGAAGCTATAGACGAGCACGGGCGTATTCTCCTGGTTCATTTGTGAGTTACACGTTGGTTTACTGATTGTGGATGGTTGTGTGTTGCGCAACACTTGCACTGCCCGCGGGGAGGTATAGGCCCAGTGTAGGTACCCCGTGGGGAGGGAGGGTCCACGTGTTTGGTCTAAGGGCTCCGTGTTTCGGGACATCTAGGGGCCTCTTCGGCCGCCGGCTAAAACTGGGACCCTCGATAGCGCCGCAGGAATTTCGCCCTTATTCGTTATCGTTTTGTCTTAAGACACTTAGGCCATCGTCCCCTCCGGCTGCTCGGCTAATTGAATTTCGCGACTCGCCCCACCTCGACCGTACATGGCTCGGAATATCAGGTCGGTTTGTTTCCAGCTCTGCGCTGCACAACTCCTCGAGGTCAAAATAAAACAGAAGAAAATAGGAAAGCTTCAATGAACTGAGCACACAGTCGTTTCAGAAAGCAAATGCCCCCAAACCTTAGGATAGTGACCTTCCTTCGATGCGTCCAGCACGTCATGTTTGAAGGCTGTGGACTTCTTTCCCGCCATTCTATGAATACGGGCGCAGCCGCTTACATTTACTTTGCTGTCAACGTAAACTTTCACAGACAAATTCACGGTAGTAATTTGCTGACTCCATTAGTTGTTCAAAAGCCACGCTGTACGCGTGGAACCTCATCACGTCTCCAGAACGGCTGCACGTGGAAGCCAGAAGCAACCCGGCTAAGTTCAGCGATCCCCTGAGAGTTTTTTATGCCTACAGCAAAAGGGAAGTGAGAAATGGCTTGACAGAGTGCAGTATACCCGTCGAACTAGCATATGAGATGAAGGCCGTCAATATGAGTGTGTACAAATCAAATGAAGAGAAAAACAGTGATTTGAATTTGGGTGTATGCATTTTGAAGGGCTGAAGGTCGAGTCGTGTTGAAAGGAGTTTGTATGGAATTGAGCATATGACTGTATACCGAAGGGGCTATTTGGAAATGAGCTTTTCAAAGGGCGCAGTGAATACGGACACTCGAAGTGCGTGCTTTGAAGCGAGTCATTTAGTGATCCGTAAGGCCACGACTTCAGTGTAATGAAGGCCTCTGCGGGCGCACTGCTTATTGGAATCAAACATGCATTCCCGTCGGCAATCGGCGATACTGTCCGTGATGAGCTAGATAAACATAAGGACCTCCACCAAAGCTACATCAAAGCAAGTAGCAGCAGCGTTCTGACACTGTCGTACTGCCACACATGCGCTGAAATAAAACATGCTTTTCAGAGTGTTGCACGAACTGCGCCCGCGAAGCGAAAGAAAGCGGTCTTTTTTCACTCGTGCAAATAAATCTTTCTCGGCAAGCTATTGCCACATTCGTACGAAGAAAATCAGTGAAGGCATAGGGGGGGGGGGGGGGGGGGGGTCATAGGTTTTACAAGTAGAGGCCCTATTGAATCTTTTCTAATTCCACAGGCCAGCGTATACTTCGGGCTGTTTTTTTTTTGCTTATTCTAAACTGCAGGCTTGTAATAAACGAGAAGGTTGTTCGCCGCGTGCGTGCCATTTATACCGACCTTTTCGAAGTAGCCAATGAAAGCCAAAAAGTTTGCAAGTCGGCAATTAGTAAATCGTGATTACCGCTCATGTTCGGCCATCTGCGTATTGGACAGGAAGTACCTTAATGACGCATCGATCTTCTTGTTCCTACGGCCTGCCCTTCCTCTTTCACTTCCCCCTCCCCCCTCTGCCACCATGTCGCTTCGGCAATTAGGAGGCGGTTGATGTGGGTCCAAAAATGAAACTCGCAGGCCGGGCTTCGTGGTAGCCGCTGACGGTTTTAAGCACGCTTCGTCGAAAGCACTTGTTTCGATGCTCGTGCTGTAGGCTTGTACTAACAGCAGCTCGTTAGGGTGAATTTCCACTTGTTGCGGTACAATTCGAGCGGCAAAATCCTTGAACTGAAGCTTCGAGAAAATCTGCCTCTTGTTCCGCGCTCGGTTGAGCTCTGGAATAATGTTGAGGATTACGTCCGTGCATCGTCCACAAAGAATAGCGAGAAAATGAGGCCGCTGTTTTGACTTTGCAGAAGCATTAAGCGCTACGCGCTTGGTCATGTGCGAGCTAGCGAATGCTGTCCTTTATGAACCTGGAATAAATTTTCACTATGACAATATTAGAGAATCACTTTGTGCCCTTCCTGATCCTTACATATTTCTCGCCATCATCCAGCCGTGAATACACAGTCCTCACCTCTGCCCGTTTTATTTTTCTACCGTACCATGTATCTCATGTATGACCCAGTTACCCTCAAGTCTATGCTAATCTTAAAGGCTTCTGTTCCTTTCTTCTTTTCTCCTTCTCCACCAGGAAAAAGTGAAGCCTTGTGCACTAATTGCGGAGTTTGTCGTCACCTCTTTTATACGTAGTGACTTTTCTCCATCGTACCACGCTTGAGACGATTTATACTTCTCATGAAATCAGTTTCGTCTAGTTAACGCAACGGCCATCCAATGTAAAGGTTATGTATTACTTTTACGAGTTTTTGCGTGCTGGTTTTGATGCTGATTTTCGCTGGAGTTGATTTGTGTGGGCTGTAGTTTTTATTTTATAACATGGCTTGTGCACGAGATGGAAACCTTTCTTGTTCTTCTTCGATACGGGTTTTCTCGTAGACCGTACACACCGTTGAGCGGAACGCGCTGAATAAAAGATTTCTAGCTGACGTTGCGTTACTTGAGTCATTGCTGAGATTGCTGTTGTTGCGGTGCAGTCTATGCGGTTACGACTGTAAAAGCTGGATAAATGCTTGCGGCAATCAGCTTACCACCGATGCAGTCACATATATACAAGCAGTGGGTGAAAGTTTTTTGATGTATTGTGGACCATTTAGGATCATCTACGTCGCCGCTTTAAAAAGAAAATTAGGCTATAATAGGGGTTGAAAGCACATTTGGTTGAAAGGAAAAAATGGTAGGCTTTTAACTTAGTTAAACCGTGTAGACGTGTAAAAGCCCGTGTTTAGCCTTGTCGGCTCATGGTTTTGCTTTGATGAGTCATCGGCACATCTGCTGACGATATTAGTGTCGTAGTAGTATTAGTTGACGAAAACGACGACGACATACGATGTACAGCGAGAGAGCGTGCTGAAGTGTAACGCGGCGATTGATCGACTGAGGCGATAGCATAATGCACTCGTGCATAGGCCAGCGAAGCTGATCAGTTTGCGCCGCCGCTTGTCGAGACCGAGTTGCGGCAGCATTTATGTTATTTATTTAGGCTCACAAGGATAATTCAGGGTCAGCCTACAGCGATGAAACGCCTTTGAAATTGAAATTTATTGAAATTCAGACAAAATACAGTTTGTCTGGGTGGAGAGGGCTAAAGGTGACACGAGAGGTCACCTGACTAGGCCCAAAACACCCTGAATTCATACAGCATAGTTTGGACATGATAGGCATCACAACAAAATTGTGCAAGAATATCGTAAGATATCACGTTCAGCAAAAAAAACAAATAAAATACAACAAAATTCTACAGGAATACCATATGGTTTAACAACACACCCTAGTTACAAGGCAAATCACTTAAAAAAAGAATAACCACAAATGTGTTTCTTAGACAAAACAAAGGAAGATAACCGAAATAGAGGGGATCGCCTGGAACACAGCAGTAATCTACTGATACTGCAGTTCCTGCAAACATGGTCGGGATTATACGCAAGTCAAGAAAAAATCTCTTGCCTGCTTTCGGAAAGCAAGCAGAGAAGAACAGTTTTCCATGATGCCCAGCAATTAATGGAGGTTCAGCAGGTTAGGAATAAGCCAATTGAATAATTGATTTCCATAGTTAGTCCTACATTTAGATTTTATGAAAACAGTTTTCCTAAATTCGTATTGCGAGTCATGCTTCGTATACTTTGATATGAATAGTTGTGGATCATTTTTAAAATCTAAAAAGGCAGTCTCAGACAAAGGCATTTTGTACAATGATTCAATATCCAAGATTCTATTTTGCATGAAATATAACGTTGTTGAGTCGCGGACCGGTAAGTTTTCCAAGAAACGGACACCTTTTTTCTGTAATAAATATTGGCTTTCCATGTTTGACCTACCTGTAGTGCCCCGTACGAGCAAACAGTAATGAAGCCGCGAGTGAACGGTATTGAAGTAGAGCTCACGTCGTAAATAACGAGGTAATAGCAGACGGAATAGCAGACGGAAATAGCAGTTTTCGTCGTGAAGTAGTGTTTTGGCTCTAAAACTTTATTGATCTCTTACGGAGGTTCAAAGAGTGAAATAAGAATTTAGTCAAGGTGTTTTCCGCGACAGGATTTTTATTTCTCAAGCCCTAACTCTTAGTGCAATGAATAACTGCGTGACATTAAATTCTGTACGCATCAACAACGTCGTTTCGTGACTATTAGAGCGTGCGCAAATTTTTGTGATGTAAGTGAAACTTTGGAAGCAGTGATTAAGCAGCTCTGGCGATTGTTCGACAATGAGCTTTCCATGGGTCGGGAAAAAAATTGAGATCGCAGTGACCGGAACCGTACATTTCTCCGATCTCGTTGTCTTCGACCTACCTTTTTCTTGATTCCGCTACCAGCCGAGATATCCCTCATATTAAAGCCCCACAGGAGCTATACTCGACATCACCAACTAGCGCCATCTGTCGGCCACCGGTATCGAACACTGTGTAACTCAATGGCGGCATATTCAGTTGTGAGTTTGCCCGAACTATAGAGTGGGGTGAGGTGCTGGGAGAAAACGTTGATAGCGATGGCCTAGTCATACGGCACTCTGCCAAATCACAGTTGCGCAAAATGCACCTTGCTTCGTGCCGACTAGTTTTGATGGCTTTTGAAGGTCAGTGAGGTGCATCAGACATTCTGAATTTCAACAATAATAATGGAGCTCAATACTATGTGGCGCGTGATGGAAGCTGCTCAAAACCAGAAGCATTCGTCGTGATTTTCGGGGCTAGTTACAGAAACACATGCTACATATTCGCAGCGCACGAGAATACACGCGTCTTCTCTCACAGAGCAGAGGATAGACATGTGTATGCGAATGTGCATGTGCGCCTGACCTCAAACATTCCAGACATTACCGCCATGCCTCTAAATTTCTTCGGAGTTCTGCAACGCTTAGGCCGTGCGGCGGTTACGGAGACAGAGTGCATACTTACGCGATCTGCAGTCTCATTTCAGGATCCTCTTTCTCCGGCTTGGCCTCCTCTGAAAAGTGATGGAAGTACTAATTTCAATTTAGCCTAAAATTAAAAATAAATCTGACAACTTGTCTTACAGGCTTTGCGTAGAAAATAGAGTGAATTGCAAAGGTCCGGCATGTATTTGTGAAGCATTTGAAAAAGCTTTCATTCTGGACTGTAAAAGCGTAAAGACGAGTTATGCATTTTTTTAGGCACCAAATTTAATAATTCCGACACATAGGCATTTGCAGTAAATGTACCGCTAAATATTCGTTCATGTAGGATGTGTACCGAGAACTGGATTATTCCGGCCGTGTCTGTAGAGTATGCGGTGGTGGATCGTTAAAAATAACGAATGCAATTAAGGTGTGCTGCGCAAAATTTCCGCAGGTTCAGAGCCGAAAACTGTGCTATATATTGCCTTGTGAGCTGCGAAGATTGTGCCTTTTGACTCCTTTATAAAAAATAAAGCTACGGTCATCGGTTGACAGAGTGCTATATCATCGATTTATGATTTACTCTGTCCTAGACCAGCTGCATCAACCCTATCTCCGCAAACTTCCTAATCTCATCCGTCCCCGCCTTATTCTCAGTTGTCTCCTGCTACCATTGATTTTATTCTTCACTATAAATTGTACCGCTGTCTGAAAATCTAGTATTTTGTCGCTAATTACACTTACTTTGCAGTCACGGAAAAAGTACAAAAAGGTAGCTGTAGCAAAAACGCGCGTTTCGAGCCCCATTCGACTAAGACTCATACATCATATCTATACATATAACCATCTATGATATCTGGTATTATCGATATTTGTTTTCCTTCAGTATTAATTTCTGTACTTTCTTTTATGAATTTTTTATTCTACACGCTTTGACCAATTTCAGGGTCTACAGTATATTGAAATGAAATGAAAAATCTTTATTTGCCATCAAATACAGATGGGGGGATTGTAGAAAAAAAGCTGTCCTTGGACAGCTTGACGGGTCCACAATCCCTTATTTTGGCAGAGTGGCGGCAACACGTAACATATTCTTGATATGCAAACATATACATACATATTTAATATGATACAGACTTAGTACTCGTAAACGAAAACAACAGAAAAGAAAAAGAACAGAAAACAACAGCGGAACTCACTTCTACAAATCCAAACGAAAGCAACAGCAAGGCTAGATAGCATTACATAGAAACCAAATACATCTGCCGGAGGTCCTTGTAGGTTGCCGTGAAGAGGTCAAAACGGACAGAATTATAATAATTCAAAAGCGTTGGTATTGTGTACTTAAGGCACTGTTTCCCGTAACTTGAACGTGACATTGGTACTGACCAATCCTCGAAGTGTCTTGTAAGGTAACTTGGAGTTCTGTCTTGTAATTGGGATAGGTTACGTATATTGTTCATATTCCTGTGGATTTCTTGTTTATATACATGGCTTAAGCGATATCTATAGAGATTGTGAGCTGGAATTACACCAGAGTTGCTAAAAAAAGTTGAGGTGGAAGCAGTATAAGAAGCATTATATGTGTGTCGGAGATACTTTTTCTGTAACAGGTGGATGTGTTCTATATTAGTGGATGTTGTGTTTCCCTATACTAATTGACAATAGTTCAAGTGTGACTGAAAGAGTGAATGATAAAGCAAACGTTTGATGCGTGTGGGAAGGATATAAATAAAATAAAAATAAAATAAAAAGTCACACTATCGTTAGTATCCTCATTCCAGGCTCACAACAGATAATTTCTCCGAATATCATTGTCGCTTGTTTCGCCCGCTCGCCTGAAAAAAATGCATTATGCAAAAAAAAAAACAGTTCACGGGGGCGAATCGGGCTGCAAATTTTATTTTGTTGAACTGTTGTACGAGGTGAGATTTTCGTTTTTTGCTGTACATATTAAGACAAAAATGCTATCTATGTCTTACTGTAGGAAAATATAGTGAATTTTAAATTCGCACTTCCTGTTTCTTACAATGCGCTTCACCAGCATCAGTTAGAGCCTGCTTCTGTTAAGATCCCCGAGGAATGGATCGTATGACTATTATTGTTTGGCTGTGTGATGCTGCTGTCTTTCACTCATAATGAACTTCAAAGAGTTCAGATGCTAAAATGTGATTAAGCCAGCTGCAACTGTTTTCAAGTGACTGGAACTTGCACACGGCTAGAACCAAATTGCGAAAGAACTTCTTGATTTTCTTCTCATCGTTTTATTCATCGATCTTTTTTTTTCTCATATTAAGCAGCCTTCACAGCTCTACGCATGATTAAGCGATGTGCGTGAATCACTGTCTTATTATATTAGGCACGAACCACAGATTATCTTAGAAAGATTTATCACCATCCATGACAGAACGAAACAAAGTTGTGTTTGCATGAACCTGAGGGAATGCTTTCTGGAGGCAGATGAATTGCGTTGTCAGGAAAGAAAATTTCTGGCAATAAATAATTCCTTGAACTAATTTGAGGCAGCTTTCTGGGAATTGCTTACTTGCTGGAAGCGGCGGGTTTTCTGATCGATGTATTTCCTTCACGCTTCTTTTTTACATGCTAGAGTGAATTTTTACCCTTGAATACGTCTTCGGATAAGAACGAAGCGTTAAATAAACGGGTAGCTTTCAGAGCGAGAACAACAACGTTCGCGATGAAAGCCGCTGAGCGCTACTTACACAAGTGCATAGGTAGGTTTGGTTTGGTTTTATGCGGTTTAACTTCCCAAAGAGACTTATTCTATGAAGGACGCCGTGGCGGAGGGCTGCGGATAAATTGGACCACGTGGAGTTCTTTAACGTGCACTGACATTGTACAGTACACGGGCCTCTAGGATTTCACCTCCAATGAAATGAGACCGCGCCGGCCGGGATTGAACCCGCGTGTTTCGGGTCAGCAGCCGAGAAGCATAAGCACTGAGCCACCGCGGCGGCAACAAACGCAAAAATAAAAGGGTGTGAGGAAACACAAGGTCGTATAGATGTTGCGCAGGATAATCAATGTCTGATCTATGCAGACTGTCTCACCCCTTCCAGCGGCACGAACTTAAAGATGGGTTGAAAAATGGAAGAATGGATGAGAAGTCAAAAGAGTTTCTGCGGCATCACAACAGATTGCACTCGTCTATTTTAGAACACTTGCCTGTTATTGATAGGCAAGCAGCACTTATTAAAACATACGCATCTCTGAAAAGCTTAGGTGTGTAGAGCTTTAAGAAGTTTCGTTCATCAGCTCCAACTTGTCATGTTTGGACATTTTTGACCAAACTTCCAAAAAATTTTTTATAAAATATTCAATACTTTAGAGCGATAACAAGTATCGGAATCACCGGTACACAGTCTGCACCCAGCGTATAGCCCGAAAGGCCCAATTTTGGCTACAATTTTTTTTTCAAATCGATCGCTAGTACGTGGTATATAGAATCGCGTTTGGCATGTCATGATACATAGGGCAATACTGAACAAGAAAATGCTACATAGTTCGCACCCTTTAAATAGTCCGCCGATCCATGGGCTATCCCTATACGTTGAGAAGTTGAAATTTAATAATAATAATAATGATAATAATAATTGGTTTTTGGGGAAAGGAAATGGCGCAGTATCTGATATATGAGACAGATACTGCGCCATTTCCTTTCCCCAAAAACCAATTATTATTATTATTATTATTATTATTATTATTAAATTTCAACTTCTCAACGTATAGGGATAGCCCATGGGTTATAGACTAGAATGCACGGTACTTCTTTTATACCATTTTTGGGCGCGCGGTGGTCTCCGGGCCTTGTGCGGCACGAGGCACAGCGTAACTAACGAAGGATGGAACGAGGAAGAGAATGCGCTAGTGAATAGATGAACCCAACCAAAAGCAATCTGTTCCAGGCACAGAATGGGGCTTGAGGCCAAAACTGGTAGAGAGGCCTCCGTCGCCCGTATATAGAACAGACGAGGCATACGTTACTTGCCTCCAGGCAAGGGCGGCACTACAGGACGCGAATACTTGAGCACCGATGCTCGCTGCAGTTCAAGAATCAGTGCCCTCGCCGCTGCCGACATGATGGTGACTGCCAACGTGCGCCGAGCCAGCGACGCGAGCGCCGTACTCGCCACGCCCACCAGGGTGGCGAGCAGCAGCGGCCGGTACACCAGGCCAGCACTAGCCAGCAGCAGCAAGGAGGCACGTCGCAGCAGACGGCTACGGTCCAGGGTGACCGCGAACGCCGAGGAGCAGATGAGCGTAATCACCGAGTCCTGCAGCCGACAAGACGGGTGTGCCGATAATTATCAGAGGAATTTCTTAATGTTTCGTCCTCGTAAAGCGACGCTGTAGTCTGTTATTCACGCCTTAGTAGAGGGCTATGAGTGATTTCAATAACCAGGTGTTGAACATGCACAAAATCTGAGTACACGCGCGTTTTTATCCTTTTTTTTCAGTTCATGGCCTTCACTGCTGACATTGAACCAGATAACTCGTGCGCAGCTGAATGCCATAGCCCCTCCACAACCGCAGTAGGTTGGGAGATCGGGAAAGCACGGATGAACTAGTCGTTGCACGCTAATTATAAATTTGATTTAGGACAGATTATGTCATGCATCACACATTTTTCGACATTCATGAATTGGCCTGGTGGGCACGCGTTAATCAATAGGAAGTTACCGCTTCCTATCACTGGTAGAGAGCAAACAAGAGTTTGCTGAAATCAACAAGTCAACATGGACTTGGGGAGACGCGTAAGGCGAACCGTTAGCTGTTGCTGTTTCTCTACACGCAAAAGCTTTGCGCCTCAGGAAAATTACATCAAGTATTGTATATTTACGCCTATTTTGGGGGGCAAACAAAAAAACGTTGCCACCTTGCGTTGAAGCATCTTCCGCCGATATAAGTGCAGCCCCCGTCTGTTATGGCGATTGCCGCATTATGTTGTGCAATCGTTTTGATAACGTTGCTAACCCGTATTCGCTTCAATTCGTTGTGTCGCATCTGATTTTATTCTGAGATTCTTCAGTACATGTCCAACATGCTTGTACAAAAATTTTGAATAATGTAAAGATGTAAGGTACTGTTATGAAAATATTGAAGGTAATGGTCCATTCATGCGATGCGTAGAAAAATCCTTCCTTTAAATTCTTTCAATTGCTCGCATCGAGCAGTTAAGAATGCCATAGAAAACCAATGAGGAATGCTTTTGGCGACAGCAAAAACGTTAATAGAAAAAAAATGCAAGCCTGCCGACGAGAGATCTGCGGATATATTGATTGTTTAGTGAAATAATTTGTTTTTTTGTTCAAAATAGGCCACACGTCAAAAGCTAATACAAATAGTTTGAAAATGCGTGTGGTCTTTATAAAAGCCACATGAAAAAAAAATGCATAAATGCAGCGGAGGCAGGTCTTACACAAGTACACTGATTGCCAATTATAAGCAAGAAAAAGCAGGAAAGATTCTCATACACAATACAGAAATCTTCAGAAATTGTTAACAGACTGCTTACAAAACAAATTAGGGTGAAAGAAAATATATTTTGAAGGTTACACACTGGTGGGGTGATGATAGCGGGAACAGCAAAATGATGCGCATACACACTGCATTAGGTAGAGGTTATATTTGTTTACAACGTGCAATTTGAAATCATGTCACGGAAGGCAACACACGCTAAATCGTCTGCATTCGTACATGTTAAGAATATCAGAAATAAGAAAGTTAATTGTTTGCCGTAATATGTTCTAGTGCGTGGAAGTGACCATTCCACACTGAATCGAGCTGGGACATATTTTTACTTCAGTTTTCACAGTACCATATTAAGCAAAAAAATTACGGGTTGTGGCGACGAAAATAATAGGCGATACTCGACAAAAACATGTGTGCGCATTACTTCATATTTGGTATAGAAATCAGATGTAGGGGCAGTAAAACTAGCACCAGCGATATGCCTGATAGCTTTCTTTTGAAGGAGTACAATTTTCTGAAGATTCGTTTTAGATGTGGTGGCCGAAACAAGATGGAAATAATTAAGGTGTGATTGGAATAGGGAATGATAAATTATTAGTTTTAGACCTGGGGAAAATTCAGTGTGGTAACGAGTGAGGAAGCCAACGGAAGGTGCTATTTTCTTTTAACGAGATATGCTGTATATGCGGTCCAGCTCATACAGGTGTCCAATACTAGGCCTAGCGATTCGAAACTCTTTACTTTTACTATTTTGTGGTTAACAAGTAGGAGATCTCGGTTTGAGTTAATTTTGAGGTTTTTGGGTCTGAAAAAAAAAAAACGGCTTTTGATTTAGTGGCATTATTTGACAACCCATTGGAACAGGACCATGCATGCAGTGTTTTAAGAACAGTGCTGTCGCGATTTAGTAACTAATGTGTTGAGGGTTCCGTTAGAAAAGTACTAGTGTCATCTGCGTAAAAAATGAATTTCTCGGTGCTGTCATTGTTTACAAGGTCATATACGAACACATTAAAAAGAAAAGGACCTAAAAGGCTGCCTTGGGTCACACCGAATATAATCGCCTGAAGACTGGATTCATGCCCATCACAGATGACATCCTGTTTTCGATTTGCGATGTAAGAAAAGAGAAGATTAAGACATATTTCGAACACCATATTTTTGTAGTTTTAGCAAGAAAAATATCGTGGTTAAGAGAGTCAAATGCCTTGCTGATGTGAACAAAGATGCCAGGAGTTAAATATTTGCGTCCAAAATTTTGCAGGATCAGTTCATTTTGTGATTGAAGAGCACATTGAGTAGTATCGCTTATAAGAGGTGTCGTATAAAATGCATAAAAAAACTGCTCTCATAAACTCTTTCTGGTTCAAAAATGCTTTTGTCCAGACATGTTGGGTATGATTGCCTGAAAAATGTTATAGGTTATAACTGTTGTTGCTTTACCACCTAGTCCTCTTATTTTTTACTTTGCTATCTGCTAATATGCGCAATTACTTAGTTTCCCGAAACAAGTTATAAAGAAAGAAAAGACGCGATACCGGGTGGACACCTGAACCGCTCCTTGAAGAAAGGGGCGAAGGTATTGGTGTGGTATGTGGGATTTAACGTCCCGGAACGACACGTGCGCGTATGAGGGGCGCACTAGTGGCTGACTATTGGTCAGTATCGGCAACCTAAAGTTATTTAATGCGCATTCACATCGCACACGCACAGGAGTTTTTTAGAGCGAGAGCTCTAATTCTCGTGGTACAACTTCCTATTTCGATTTGGATAAAACAATTACCTTCAATGTCTCACAAGGTCAAACCGAATTTAACTCTGTGGTGGTATGGCCCAAGCTACGCTAGTAGGGCCACGTGATAATATGACTATAATCATTGGGTACCTGACTTTGACCTTTGACCATGACTCTTCCCTTGACCTTGACATTTCATTTGAGACAGTGGAGACCATGCTTAACAGAGCTTTCGCATATATAACTAGGTTCAAGCAACGCCGGACCCCAGCCATTTTTTCATCTCGCCTCCATCGAAATGTGGTCGCCAAGGCCGGGATTCGACCCACCCCGTCCTTGAGTTCGACTTCCGAACGCGAAAAGCGCGAAGCCACGAAGGGTTAAAGGTTGAAGTGTGAGGAAAGGAAGTATCTGATTAATATGAGACCACCTTTTTAGTCCACCTTGAGACCTCGTCGTGCGTGTGTTCGTATAGATGGTGAAGTATTGTACGCGGAAGTTAGCTGGAAACAAAGAAATGAAGGAAATAACTTGGGGCCATTCTAACCATATTCTTAAGGAAAATGCGACACCATTTCAAAGTTTGCAGACTCCATCCCCCCCCCCCCCCCCGCTTTTTAAAATTTCGGAACTAGGCGCACTACAGAAATTGATTATGGTGCAACTTCGGGTGGGTTAAGGGGGATTTGTATAAGTGGGTCGGGAAGTACAGTTTTATCAGATAATCCAATAAAAGTTACTAGAACATTCTTGCGCCCGGTTCTTTTTTCAAATTTTGGCAGTGCTGATGACGTGAGTGCCTTCTGAACAAAGAGAGAGATTTTGTTACGGAGCAACCGTGTGGTTTATGCAAGACGACAACTTAAAAACTACCCCATTTAAAATCAGGGCGCTTTTGCTCGGATCCTCAGCTTTGTTTTCCTCCTAGTATGTATGAGGGGCTCAGGAATGCTCTTTCACGCAACTCTCGTCCTGATCAGAATGACAGTGGTTTACCAGCAAGAACAAATTAAAGGACTTGCGACTCATGCAATTCTTGTGAAAATTGTGAAAAGTGAACGATAGTCTAACTTTTTAATGCGGCTTCTCGAGAACTGTATAGGCCTGAAAAAATTCGCCTTCACTCGAAGTGCTTTCCCTCCTTCATGTCCTTTCTTTTTTGAATTTGAAATATACTTTAGTGCCTTATGCACTTCGAGAGTTTATTTCTTTTTTTATTCATCCGAGTAAGTCCATAGCCATGGACATTTCTATTTTTTTTAGGTGAAGATATTTGCTGTAAGGGACGTTCAGGTCCTGTCTACGTTATCACAGAACTTTAGTTTCTAGCCCGTGGAACATACGTCTCTAATTCGCAAAGTACTAAAAAAAAGACTAGCACTTGTGTACTAACGTTAAAGCGTCTGCATGAACGCCGGTGTAGCCTGTCCGTTTAGACAGCTGTTGTTCTGTTGGTTTTAGGGGTGCAGCGAATGTAAATTGCACTAGAAGGGGAAATGAAGGGCACGGTGCTGACGGTGTTGTTAAACCGCAGGACATCCACACCTATTTTGCCTACACTACAAGTTGGGAAATAATTTGAAAACTAAATGAAGACAGCAAAGACAATCATCGGCATACGGAAGGAAGAAGTTATGCGAATATACGACAAGCATCAAGCTCAACAGTGGACCTCGCACCGCTGCTGAAGCAGGAATGCACTTCGCAAAAGCATTCGTTTGATACAATGTAACTGGCCAGCAAAATCAAAAAGAACAATCGTCAGATGGCTGGTGTAATGCAGAAGGTAACAAATGAGATTACTGTCATTTCAATAGTTATTGTTTAAGGCAACCAGCACTATAAAGTGTTTGCCAAGATATGCGTGCTCGAAGAAGTTAAAAGTGACTGTATGAAATTTTTGTCATGTCAAAGCGGTCTCAGGCAGCTTGAGAAATCGTAGTGGCGATCAGTACTTAATAAAGAAGACATGCTAGTTTTTATACACATCTTTCGAGCTTGCTTTGTGGACCGCAATAAATTGTCCATGCTATTATTTAGCTAACATGGCAACAATAGGAGCTATATCTATTCGGAGAGCGGTGCTAGAAAAATGAGATGGGTATGAATTGAGAAAAAACCTAGTCGTTTACATTTGTCACACTTAACATCGTGTGTGATAGGACACTTCGCCTAAACTAAAAAAAGTCAGGAATCCTTTACAGGAAACTCTTGGTGAATGCGGTATCTCGCGAGCGTACGGTCAAAGCACGAAAACAGGTAACATTTTTATATTACCTTATTACGCAGCGTGCCACCCGCATAAAAAGGCCTTCCCATATTGCCTCTGGGAACTTGAACATGGTGCAGCCCTGCAAACGTGCCTTTGTGCAATATCTAGCTGATTCAGGCCGCATATTTCTTCAACACGGTTGTCGATTAATTAAACTTAAGCACGATTCAAGAAATTCATGGCACCGAAAAGAAATAAGTGAGAAATCTTCTTACTAAATTCCACGTGGTGCACTCCAAAATACCATACTGCACACTGCGCTTCTACCGCCCGTGCCCCATTTATCATAGGCAAATATTTGCTTTTGGCTATTCTTACATTCCGCTTCAGCCCATCAGATGAACCTTGAACAATCCCCAGAACAGGCCCTGCTGCTTAAAATTACTCGCTTTTGTATTGCGAACCTATGCGCACATTAATCAGCCAAGAGAGCTGAAAGGACCGGCCTTTCTGGCTGTTGAGCACGAGTATACGGTTTTTTGACTAAGTATCGGCCGCTGTTCCATGAAGCAGCACTGGTAGAGCGCCCGTTTAAAAGAAGAAATTAGGTTAATAGCTTTCTTGCAAAGCGAAGGGCTACGAAGCACCCAGTAACGGAAGCCTATGGATTTGTGTTGGCCACGTGTGCTTACTTAACACGCGTACAGACGCGATCACACTAAGCTAGACCGCTCGAGAAGGGCTGTCTGAAGGAAACAAAATCTGATTCTCGAGTAGGCATTGAATTTCTATGATAATACGCGCGCTCTAGCGTAGCGGGATAGATGTGACAGCTACAGAGGCACTAGCGCCTCACCCATAGCAAAGCAGCTCAGGTTATATTTAATTCGATCCGGTTCGATCCGGTTCTGTGTACAGGCGGAATGAGTATGAAGGTCATTGATTTAGAGAAGTAATATTCTGAAAAATTAGTCTACCATAGTTCATATTTTCTAGAAGGAAACAAAACTAGCATGAATATAGATGTCTCCTTCATGCCTGCATAGCTAACTCCCACTTTTTTGGAAGGGCTGTGGTGAGTGGGTGCGTCCGAAGAATGAAGGTGGGTGGGCGGTGGGAGGACACTTTTTGGGTGCGGAGGTGGATGGGAAAGCGTAGGAGAGAGGTGCATTGCTGCCGGGGCTTACCCGGATGTGCACACGCCGGAGGGGACTTCCGTAGCGCGTGTGCTTCACGCACAAACACCCACACACACCAAAGTTTTTTGAAGAGGGCTGCACGGCTGACGTAGTAAAATGTTACCGGTTAACTTTCCAGTCTTTCAAACTTGCCATTTATGCAAATTGCATAACGTTTTGTTGCGCACGTGTCAACGCAGGGTAACAAAGCTAATATTCAACAAGGCCTCAAGTTATTTAAGCACATGCCGCCATCGTTGGACTGAAACTATCACTCAAAAAATTGGTCTCACTATTTTCTAGACCACAAGGAGAGATCCGCTAATAATCACTACCACTCTCTGATTGGTCTAAAAATCAATGACCTCCTTAAACCTCGCAAAGAAGATGCTCAGATATTTAAGCTGTACCGGTAGTAAACATGACAGAAGCGCAGGGAGGTTATCACCGGCCCTACAGCAAATAAATAAACTATACCGCACGCTCGCACGCAATGCCCACTCCAACCGCATTCTGAATGAACACGAGCGCCGCAATGTTGTCGAAGCGAGCATGTTCTCCGGAGCCATGTATAAATCATTTGTGGCTTGACTTAACGATAACTCAACAAAATTAAAACCACTATTCGCGCGTTTCGTCGCCCACATGCAGCTATGGGTCTTTATTGACCGCATACCGCCTAAAATCGTCGCCTGCAAACGCTCACGTTTGAAACCGTGTGTCCAGTTGTGCGCAGCTCTCATTCAGAAACTGTCTTTGACAACACAATAGAGAAGAAGTCGCCCAACATCATGAGGCTTAACCAGACCATGCAGCTGGAAGAATGTCGTCTTGGGAGAGTCGGTTTTGCAGTGTTTACCACCTGGCCACTTCCCTATAAGGACGTGCCATGCTAGAAACTAGAGAAACATCAGCTTGCATGTCGTGCAAATCACTGAATCACGAGCCCTGTGGGACAATCCTGCACCACATCAACATCCTTCGCACACCCCGCAACAAGAACTTGCAGAGAAATCCGCCGCTCGCGACATGTCCCCTGGCGAAGCATACCTTGGCTTCAAGCTTAAAACATCGAGGACAAGCTGATCATGCACCTCAAACAGAGACGACAGAGACTCAAAAAGCTAAGCCACTTCCACAGCCTCTTTCATCCCCTTTTGCAACATTCCATTAGCTCTGAATGCCGTTACATCCAAACAAGCGCAAGTGAATCCCCAGTCTCTTGACCTCTGCAATCGTCACATACTCAACGGCCCTTGCCACTCGTGCAGTAATGTATGCGACGCCTACCCTGGCACTAGACAATTAAATTTTGGTCCGACACAGACGCTACTCAGTTACCGCCATCCTTCCCACGCTAATTACTGCCCTCTCCAACACCCCCCCCCCCCACCCTCCGTCCGCTATTCTTGTGAGAGTAGTACTGCTCCTACCGCGGAACTACATTAACCTTATGGCCGCTCTGGCTGGTTCAGATCACCCCACGTATTTGATAACCGTAATACCTTATCGAACACTTGCCTAAGCCCAACCACTTGATCCAGCGGCATCCAACTCTTGCTAAATGCAACGACTTGAACCGTTGACCCGGACCTAAAACGCATACGCAGAAAGTTTTCTTTTTCTTTCTCTCTCTGCATGCGGACACACAGCAAGCACTGCTCCTCCTCTCTGTTCCTCATTTTCCTCTTGCCATCTGCTTCTGCTCCCCTTGCTACGGCGAGACAGTCCGCGTCTTTAACGGCGGCTAATTCCCTTCGTTTTCCTCGGCGAGCTTTAGGATAATCGCAGAAGCGCTAGGAGTGGCCCAGAAAATATTATTCCATATAGCATTGATCAGTCCAAGCAAAACCAACGCTAAAATTAAGACAAACCTATCGCGATATTTTGCAATGTTTTACGGACCACATGCTAAAAGAACACACCAGCGGTCGGCCTGATATTACATACTCCGTTGTGAAAGCAACAAGCAATGGAGACTTTCGCCATAAATCATTCTCGTAACCGACGATACACAGTTTTTTATTTATATGCCCTTAATGACGAGAATAATTTTTACGGCGCGAAAACGGGAGCACAATGTCGCGAAGAAGTGTTGCGAAGTAGAAGAACTTGGACGAATGCGTACACACGGGTGCTCTGTATGCTTGTGCCCGTAATGCCCGGCGTATCAGCTTTGGTACAGTGCGTACAAATGCGAATTGCTTTCATTTGTGCTTTCAGAAGTTCCTGTATTGGTAACATAGTAGAAAAATGTTTTTCGCAACATATTTGTCAAGAAAAGGCTTGTTGGCAAGCGTGAGGAAAGCAGAGACGAAGCGTGGGGCTTGGAGTCTCTTTGCCAGCTAACTGTTCTCTTTGTTTGCCAGCCATTTCTCTGGAGAGTTGTTGATAGGGCCGACTGTGTTGACGCGTTAGTAACGCCTAGCCGTGGCGTATTTCGAGTTCACCGCAGCACTCCCCCCTCCCCCCTCCCTCCTAGTGAGAGCTTGAACGAAACAGTCGAGCTGTAGAGGGTCAATCAATTTGGCGCATTTGTACGTCCGCCATTTCGCACGTGGTAACTGCTAGTAACATGTGTGGGTACTGTCTCTGTCGTGTTGCGTTCAGCTGCCATGGGACAAGGCACTTGTCTAGATGTTCCATACGATGGTGTGGAGGTGAGTGTCGTGGACTGGGTTTCGATGTACACCGGCTTTACTCTGTCCAAGAACGCAACTTCCCTACGGCTCCGCGTTTCGAAAGTAAGCGCCTCCCGCCCGTGACGAAGAACCTTGAATGGGCCATCGTACGGTGCTCGCAGTGGTCGTTGCACAGCACCGTTCCGTAAAATTACGTGGCTACATGACTCACACTCGCTGCTCGCGTGTGTCCTACTCTCTGCAGGCTGTCGCGGAGGTGTGGCTCGGAGCTTGTTCATGATGTCACGGAGCCGAGACGCGTAGTCACCGATGAAAATACGGTCTTGGTGTTAACCAGACGCAAAGAACTCGCCGGGCAGATGTAGCGCTTTGCCGTAGACAAGTTCCGCTGCGCTGCAGTCGATGTCTGCCTTGAATGCCGTGCGTATGCCCAAGAGCACGATGGGCAACGCACCCATCAGCACCCATCAGTGCTACTTTCAGGTGCCGGTGAAATCTCTTGACCATTGCATTGCTGATCATGTGGTAGGCAATAGTCTTGATGCGCGAGGTGCCGATGAGTTTTGTCAGACTGGCGAACAAAGTAGACTCCTCTGCCCTCTCTCCGTTGTAATGGAGGAAGACATACCAAATCGACACAGCCTGTGATTGACGAAAGCGCGAGCAACAGTTCCGGCTGCAATGTTTGGAATCGTAATAGCCTCCGCCCAATGCGTGAAACGGTCGACGCAAGCCAGCAAGTACGTTTGGTCCTGGCAAGGAGTCAGCGTTTCGTTAATGTCCACATATATGTGGTCGAAACGAGCATCCGGGAGTGAGAATGCCTCCAACGTTGTCACAGTGTGAGGCTGAACATTTATTTTTTGAGATGCAAGACAATCACGAGTCCTGTGGCGGGAATCTCGGTTGAGGCCGGGCTATACGACACTTACGTGAGAACATTTTGGGTTTCCCGGATTACTGAACGTTGTCCTCTCCCTTTATGTGGCGAATGTCCGTGGTGAATTCCGACATGTAGGGCATCTGCCGCGGTTCGCGGGCTATGTTAGCGCGGTCATCGGAATTGAGGGAACGCAAGGCATACGTGAGGGGATTGTGATAGGTCACGACAAAGAATTCAGTTCCAAGTAATGACTAAAGTGCCGGACTGCTGCGTAGACGGCCTGCAAGGAGTCCTGAGTTGCAAAGAAAGGCATCTCCCTGAATAGCAAATTTGACGTCAGGCAGGATGAAAGTCCACCGAAATGTCATCTTGAGCCCCAGTTCCATCGAGAGAGGGCGTCGCCCATACGGTGGAATTACCGTATTGTTGACAGCTTGCAACGGTGATGCACATGGTTTTATTGCGAAGCAATACTACTTTAGGTCTCACTTCAGCCCGTTCCGTGGCGAGGCGGTGGTAGGCACCATTGACCTTTAGCGTGACCTCGCTGCGTGACGTCACACCACGTGACCTAGAGTGACGTCACACCAGCTGTGTAAAAACGGGGCCCCATCTCACGCCGTCGCGAGGCTAGGCGGTAGCCACCAACGGCGGCCTAACTCCCGCTCCTCTCACCAGGGGCGCTACGGTCAGAGTGACGTCACACCAGCTGTATTAAACAGCTCCGCTCCTCTCGCCAAGGCAGTCATACAGCCAGATGTTACGATGGTGCCCACGAACAAGGCAGCTCGACAGAATGCAAAGAGGAAGCATCAGCGAGCTACGGAGACGGAAGAAGAACGAGAAGATTGACTTTCTAAGCGGCGTGCCCAGTATGCAGCTCGGCGACAACGTGCAACCTCCTCTGTGGAAACAGCAGAAGCAAAAGAAGAAATTATGAGTTTTCCCGACAGTCAGTCTCCTTCTACTAGTTCAGAACGCTGGAACGCGACTAAACGGCAGAGGCGTGTCCAAGAAACCCCGGAACAGCGGCAGCATAACCCAAGACTACTACCAGCCATACTACCAGCTGATCCAAGAATAACACACTATTGCTTCGCAATCACCAGTCTTAACCAAGCTAAGCCACGGCCGTTTCTTTTTCGATTGACTGACCACGTCGACACTACACTGACTTCCGCCCGTGTGTCGACCACGAAGCAGGTGCCCTTCACACGATCGGTCAAGAATAAAGAATAAAACGAGGCGGGGGCACTGGACGCCCTCAGTGCTGGAACGTGCCGTTTCCCGAATTGGACAGGGTGGCATGTATTTCCGTCTAGCACAGAAGAACTTGCGGTGTAACAGCACTCTGTTAGTTGTGGCTGTACTGTCGTGGACGTTGGTGGCCGCTCGACTGCACAGCCGGGTTGTGGTCGGCAAGGCGAGAAATTTCATTTTGCATCTCTCGAAGGGAATTGGCGGGCGGAGCATCTGCTTGTACCCACACAATTGTCGGCGTGGCGACGGCCATGAGTTTGTCAGCGAGCACGGCCATCTTGGTAAGGTTCGTCTCCCTATACGCAGTGAGGTCTATCCGCGCGTTTGCTTGAAGTCACAGCAACAGTTCCCGCACTATGCAGTTGTCGACAATTGCCGTGCTGCCGGCCATTTGTTGCGTGCGGCACAACAGGCCTTGCGTAGTAGCTAGAGGAGACGCGCCGGCTCTGAAGGTGTGACATGGCAAATGAGCGTCTCGTTTTTGAGCGTCTGGTGGATGTTCTCTGCGGGTTGCACAAGAACCAGGTCCCCTACCTCGATAGCCGCCGCAGACAGAAGGCTGCCCATCGCGTTGCGCTATTTGGTGCTATCGGCAGTAACTTGGCGTGAGCCGAACTGCGACTCAACATGCACGATCCAAAGCTCTGGGTTGCCAGCTCAAAACGGAGACAGTTTCACGTCCAGTATGACGTTGCTTTGCTGGCCCATGGCGATCGCGTCCGGGTCACCAATTGTTTTCAAGAGCGAGGAAAGCAGAGACTAAGCATTGGGCGTAGATTCTCGGTGCCAACGAACTTTATTCTTTCTTTGCCGGGCCTATCTCTGCTGACCAGTCGACTATGGTCTACTATGTTGACGTGCTCGCAGTGCCACGGCTTAGCCGCGGCGTAATTTGAGTTCACCACACATTAAAGTGACAGCTGCGAGACATGCAGGAGGTCTTCTTGAAAATGACTCACTGAAAAATCTAACCGTAGCGACAAACCAACCTGACATTTCTGCGCCCATAACGCTGCATTGGGAGATGATGGAGCAGATTTGACTTTTGCTCTTGATTTATTTTGTACGCAGGTGTATTTTCCTGCTATTCTGTAGTCCTTTAACAATAAGAAATCATAATTGGTTGATCTAGATTGTGCAATCGTCTTTCTCCTAATAAATCTTCAAAATTTTTGCATTGCTGCAATGAAGAGGCTAAGAGATCAAATTGTACAGATTCAATAAATTTTATTCAAAGTTTTCATAGCATAGACGGTACAGGGTCATTCCTGTGTTTCTTCTGGGATCGCTATATGTTGCGCACCTATGTAGAAGCACGAGAGTTCTTACATACATCACATCAGGACGCTGAACTGGGCAAGTTGCTTCCGGGGAAGTCTTGCTTCCCTTGTTTTTGAGTGTTCATTTCTGTGTCTTGATTTCTCAATCGCATTTTTCTTCATGTTTTTTTAATGCGTTCTTTGCTATTTAATCTGCACATTTCCTGATAATAAATTCAGTTGCGAGACAGCGCTTACCCGTGTTCTCTGGCTTCCAACCAGTTCTTCTTTCGCATTGGTTTCTTCCAACCATGCTTACATACATCGTACCGCTCCACAAATACGTTGCGCTTTCTCAAACGGACACTGGGGAAGACACTGTTCAATTTTGGTCTCGGAAATCGCAGTTTTGTTACAAAACTTCACGTCACGCCTTTAGCGACTGCGTTCCACCGGTTGCATCTGCATTCACGTCCCTGCAATGCTGGCTTTTTGTTGGCACGGTCCTTGCTCGAACGAGACACGCGGTCAATGACACAGCTGGTATTGATGCGTTACGAATGCCGTTTCTACCCGACTTGGTATGCATACCTTCTTATCGGAACAAAACAAAGGACCGGATGACTGATGGGCTGAGCAGAGCGCTGTTATAGCAGGTCGAACCTGAAATTTCTTCACGAGTTTTAAACACACCACGCTGAGCGGTTGATCGCCGCAAATGAATCGTCAGTCAATGTCAAAGAGATTGGACTTCTTCGTGCGTAGGCAACTAGCCCAAAGAACGACGAACCGCTTCGCAGCTCCGAGGAAGATCGACGACCCGGTAAAAAAGCAACGGTCTACACTCCACGAAGGCAACAACACCTGTTAAAAAAGCTACTTTGCGCACAGATCCCCCAACTGTAAGCTGGGCGATGCGTGCTTTATCTATGAACTAGATGACTACCAACGCTAATGTTCTTGCCGCCTCCCCATTTTAACGGTGGAGTTCATTGGCAGCGCACGACGCACAAGGGCCAAGTTTTCAATGGCCTTCGCTTTGTACCCACTATCGCTCGCGCTTGTTAAACAAGGATTCTATAGCACACATGAAAGAGAAAAGCACTTGATTGCGGTTGCGCCGGTTTGAGGAGGGGTATGTGGGTATACCGGGTATGAGTGAAGCCTCAACCTTTGACCTTTGATGGAGAGCCAGCGGCGGAGGCCTTGCGAACCTGCCCCATCAACGCGTGGAACCAGCAACTCCCTCCCCACTCCCCGCGCGCCGCTGCCAATAGCGACTGACGATAAGATCTTGCATGCGGTTCCCTTTGAAAAGGGTTTTGCTTCAAGTGCTTTCGAACATGTTACTTAGTTTAACTCCGTTAAAACTCTACAATTTTTTTGGCACGTGCCGCACAGCAAATAGTTCTCACATATCTTTACGCGCCTTAATTGCTGCAAAGGCTCCGGACGACATCGGCTAGAACATTTTTTTTTGGCTATATATTCCTTACAAGTCGTTTTCTTGCCGTGTACTTCTTTCACAATAAATTTAGCGTGGTAGAAGATGTGAAGCATTTCTTTGTGTCCATACTGTGCCTCACTCGATGCCTTTATACGTGAAACTGGTGATGGTACCTGTCGCCTCTGCCTTAAGGAGAAAGACAGCCTAAAGGTACACAACAATTAAACAGTATAAAAATGCATGACAGCTCGAATACGATTAGGTAAGTTTTGATGTGTTCTAGTTGACTGAGTTGACGCACACACGCACTGAACATGGTAGTGGTCTTGCCCGGAGATCTAAAAACCCAGTTATCTGATGCGCTTTCGTTGAGTAACATACGCTTCGGCACATATATAATACTCTATGGGCAAAGCAACCTTATCAGTAATACGAAAAGCTTTTCACGCAAGCCACCCGGTTATTTTCAGTACAATTTCTTGTATACACACTGAACAAGAGCGTCGAAGGCTTTGAAGAAGATCCATTTTGGGACATGGAGGTCATCGACCCACACGCCCCGTGAAATCGGGTTTGCTCTAAGACGAAAAATCATATTTTCAGCCAAATAGCCTGCTTGTGAATTACGCGTATTTTGTGAATCCCGATGAAATATGTTTGACTAATCTCCAAAGAACTAGGATCGCTATTTAAGCTATTTAGGGAAGGAATGAAGGGCCACGTTTTTTGAAGGATTTAACATAGCATGTGCGCGGTCGCTTCACCACCAGTGGCTGCACTCTATTTTTGTCATCAATTAGACAGCCCTGCGTGCACATAGGCTCTGAGGGAAGCGTTTAAATGCAGTCACGTGACCGAGCAAAACGAGTTGGGCGTACGTTGTAGTAGAGCGCCGCGACGTCCTTGGAACGCGCCACTCCGAGGACGGGAAGGACGAGCAGTGGCAGGAGGGCGGTGGCCGGCTGCGGGACCACCATCGAGAGCCACGTCATCGACATCAGCAGCACCATGTACAGGCACTTGGAGATCTGCGACGCGGGTAATAAAAGAGGGAAAGGCGGATGGCCTTGCGAAGAAGCTAGCAGCGCTGTGGGATGAACGAATAATGATTGAAATATTATTAACAATAAGAAAGAAATTTACTCATTGGCGTCCACCTAAGCACAGTCATATGGTTACAAAGGAAATGTATACAGCTTTCACAGAAACTTCGTAGTTAACGAAAAATTCTTCCTCGTCCGGTGTTCGAAACCGAAACCACCGCTTCAGTGACACAGTCTCGGTACCAAATGAGCTAACGTGGACGACTAGCTTACGATAGGGCGAGTGCGAATTGATTTGATCCAAAACGAACTTACTCCACCTTCGGGGATTCCTCTTAACATTTGACCAACACTGTTGCCACTTGCAGTTACTGAACAATTCGCTCTCGCCCTACCATATGCTAGCCGTCCCGGTTAGCTCAATTGGTAGAGCCACCGCTCCGGTGATGTGGTGGTCCCGGTTTCGAACCCCAGACCAGAACGAATTTTTCTTTAACTACGAAGTTTCCGTGGAAGTTGTTTAGCTTTCTTTTACAACCATGTGGCTGCGCTTGGGTGGATGCCAATGAGTAATTTGCTCCCTTATTGCAAATTTACTACCCCTTGGTTTTCCACTTAACACTGGACCACTAATATTTGTCCTTTAGTACTATTTCTTTTTCAGCAGTACATCCTTTGTCAAAAATATATAGCTCAGATTACTTGCTACTGGGTCGTTCGAGTAGTTTTGCGTGTCATTAATTTCAACTGTAATGAAGATGACCAGAACCTAGGTACTCTCCACTCCGAAGCTTAGGTATCCTAGGGGCGTTAGCCTTATTTTCGGCCGAGACGAAAATTTCTTGGCCTCTGTATTTTCAACAAAGCGTGTACATTTCCCACGACACCTAAGTAAACAATACTTGTGCGTGGATAGTCAAGTCAGCAGGGTTGGACAGTGCGAACTCACGTGCTTTACAAAGGTCCCCCTGAGGCAATGAGGTGGTGTAAGTTTTCTTTCATATTTGAACATTCATGCCCCCCTCCCGCCTATAGGCCACAACATTTTCGTATCTCTCTGAGTTTACAGTCCAGCCAAAAACTAATTTAACTGCTGTAACTACTGATCCGGAGCACTTGGGTTCGAACCCGACCGCCGCGGCCGTGTTTCGATGGAGGCGAAACCCAAAGGCGCCCATGTGCTGTGCGATGTCAGTGCACGGTAAATATCTCCAGGTGGTCGAAACTATTCCGGATACCTCCAATACGGCACCTCTTTCTTCCTTTCTTCTCTCAGTCCCTCCTTTACCCCTTCCCTTACGTTGCTGTTCAGGTCTCCGCCGAGATCGGAGACAGATACTGCGCCATTTCCCTTCCCGAACAACCAGTTTCCGCTGTAAGCCTTTGAAAACTATAGCTGCGCAAAATCCTAATTTTCTGAATTTCGCGCTCATTGTGGCATTAGCTCATAACTTTGGAAATTTGAAGAATGCTAACGGTGCGTTATATTGACTGGCCACAATTATCTATGTAAAGTGCGTGCTGTGAGATACTCTATCCGTCTAAGGAGCCCGAGTCACTCATAACTTCGGGCTATGGTATGACATTTTAGCACGAGCTCACCTGTTGCACAGCTTTGAAATATGGTATGTCGCATTCACCAACGTGCTATCATTGTTGGATGACAATATCAATTGATGCCGGAAGTAAAAGGCTTCAGTGATATAGACCACTGATAACTGTGAGAAAGAATCAATTCCTACTCGCGCCTCCCTGTACGGCCCTTTGATGTCAAAAAATGAACACTACAAATAACCATCCGGTATGGACTGTAGGCAAGGAGGCGAACGAATGCTTCTGTAGCGAATTGTGCACCGGGTGAGCTTTTCCCCACGAATAAAAAATAAATTAATGGCAGTGATAGCAGAAAATAAAGACAAGGGGGACAAAAGCAGATTGGCCGCTGTTGTTATCAACGTTCGGTTTAAAGGTGGCAACAAATCTTTGAGATAAAGTGGCTAAAACACCGGCTATAATCCCGCACATTGTAATGTGGGCGAAATTACTAAGCCACATCTACCTAAACGTAGCCGGCTTCGTCACAGGGGTGATTGCCCTAAACATTGGACTAACACCATTGGAACTTCAAATTATTGATCAATTCGATCTGGCCCTACCGTATGCTAGCCGTGCTGGTTATTTGCTCCACCAGTTCGTAGAGCCATCACCCCGGAGAGGCAGTGGTCCTAGGATCGAGCACCGCACCTGGACGAATTTTTCTTTTACAAATTTTCTGTGAAACCCGCATAGCTTTACTTTGTAGTCGTACCGCTGAGTTTGGCTGGATGCTAATAAGTAATCACTCTCTTATTAGAAATCTAGTCCACCTTTAAGAGATTTCCTTAAACGTCGGACTAATTTCGGACATTGTAAAAACTGCTTCTACTCATTCTGACCGCTCTATAGCGCTTTAGTCGAAGATTGAGGAGCCGATAAAAGAACATAAAAAAGAATTGAGTGGCGATAACACAACTGGTAATGCAGAAAATCAGAGCTAGTTTGCATGAGACAATGATTGTGCAAGAAAAATACAGCCAGGGCGGGGTCCCTGCATTCTTTACCCACCT
Organism: Amblyomma americanum; assembly: GCF_052857255.1. Lineage (NCBI taxonomy): Eukaryota > Metazoa > Arthropoda > Arachnida > Ixodida > Ixodidae > Amblyomma > Amblyomma americanum. The sequence continues at coordinate 111,778,753 of NC_135498.1, forward strand.
GAACCCCTCCCCTGTTCACGCTCTCCTTCACAGACTCCGCCACGGTGGCTGAGTGGTTATGGCGCTCGGCTGCCGGCCCGAAAGACGCGGGTTTGATTCCGGCCGCGGCGGTCGAATTTCGATGGACGCAAAATTCTAGAGGTCCGTGTACTGTGCAATGTCAGTGCACGTTAAAGAACCCCAGGTGGTCGAAATCTCCGGAGCCCTTCACTACGGCGTCCTTCATAGCCTGAGTCGCTTTGGAACGTTAAACCCCTATAAACCATGAACTATCCTTCACAGATTCCAGAAGGCGAGTGCGAATACAAGCAACCCTTTTGCGGGAAAACCTTCGCGCTGCTTGTTTGGGAATCAGCGCGAAAGGCCAGGCACCTGCCATGTACACGATTGGTCACGTGACCTGGTTCCTGTGATGTGGCGGCCGCCTGGTGCCCTTGCTCGGTGTCCCTTGGTCCTCGCACATTCCCCTTGCATCCCCGATCGCCTGTTTCCAGTCACGGTCAGCTATACCGACGCTTTTTGCATAACGACCACGACGAAAAACACGCTTTGCCTGTGAATCTCCGCCTTAATAGCTAGCAATATAAAACAAACGTTGCAAACTGTTGCGGCAGTACATTACTGACCTGAACAGAGCTACGTGAGTGCTGCTGTGGGCGCCACGCTTTGTGCGCCGGTGCGATTGTCCGTGCTTCACCTACAATTATTCTTTTCCTACCATCAGCCACACTTCCATTCTGCGAGCATGCAAGGGATATTCGAAAAGTGTGGCACGCGTAGGGCAGGCTGAACGAGGAGTGGTGAGGTCCCTTGACGCGACGGCTACAGTCCACGGCAGCGAATCAGTTCCAGAATGATAAAAAGGTTTCGCAAGAAAGAGTGCTTTGGGATCGGCTCTCTTCCCATGACTTCGGGCATCGTGCTAGTCGGAAGTAAAGTCTAGCGCGATTTGAAGGGTATCGCGCGAGGGTCGACCGAGAACAAAAACAGCGCCATAGCCCAGAATCCTCTGCTGCGGCGAAGAGAGTATCCGGATAGCTTCCTTCACTCTTTTTGCTGTTCCCTAAGCAGCCGTCACTCCCTTCTAGGCAAGCACCTTTTTAATTTTTTTTCTCCTCTATCGGACAGGCGGGGATGACATCGCGCGCGACGTAATGCTTCGGTATTATCTGAAATTGGACGCTACGAAGGTGCATCTGGCGTGTGTAAGAGCAGTTTTACCCTTATGCAAAAATCTTTTTGAAATTTCATCGGCGGACAAAGACAGTATGGCGAGGCGATGTTGTGATGGTATATGTTTTGCGACTCGGAAAGTCGTTCAAATGAAGCAATGCTAAGGGTCAGATTTAGCAAATATTTCCCACCAATTTTGTTATCGTCCACGAACATAAGAGGTAACAAAGTCCACACTTGATTGCAAATAATGGCGAGCTTAGAATAAAGCGAAAGGGTGGTAATTTCATCGCGGGAGTGACGGTTGTAGCATAGAAGTGCGTACGAGGGAGAGAAGAATGCGAATTAGTGATTTTCATCGTTCCAAAACCGGCCGCTGGGCTCCTGAAACGCTAGGCCGGTCGACACTCGCGCGATAACCTTCAAATTGCGCTAGACTGTACGACAATGGCCGATGCAACCAGCCGATCGCACTCGTTTTCTTCTCAGCTTGCGGTTCCTGAATTCAGACACCAGCTCTGACTTCTCCTTTACTGGCAGCAAACTGCAAGACCGCGTACAGACTGCTCGTTCGGCGGGATGTCCACTCACCTCTGTTCTGAGCACCAGGAGCGGCGCCAGCATGAAGGGCGACACGTAGCCCAACAGCATCCGCTGTGTGTGCCACACGCCCTGTCCAGGCTCCGCATCGTGAGTCACCACCACCACGGCGGGGGGCTGCGTGCTCTCCACCTGCAAGGACATGCCTCAGGGACTGGGAATGGAAAGCAGAAATAAATACGCTGAGTAGCATATTCTTGTCGCAGTACGCTCGAAATGCTATAACTCTAGAAAGGTAAATTTATCACGCCAGCGATGCTTACCAATTTACAATTAGCTTCGTTGTTTTCCCGGCAGCTCTTGCAATGATGCGCACGCCACCAGATATGACTGGCCAGGCATTTTCGTTGTTATAAGAAACGGAACCGTGCGCAAAATTTTTCAAAAGCAAGCGAGCTGCCGAATCAATGACACGCCTGCTAAAATGGCATACCAGGTCGTACATTCTGACAATATGTTTTTACATGGGTAAGAGGCACTACTACTTCTACGAACATTGTTCTACAACACACATGACGCTTGTGTTCATCGAGCGAGCTAACTGTGCGCGGAACAGAAACAGCGTTTGCACATGCTGAGCGCTGGAAGGAATGTCTGCAAAATTTTCAGTCATGAGGAGAAGGCCTATTACAAGGCATATACGCCAGTAAAATGGGACCTGAATAAATATTTGTCATTCATGTATCCTTTTGACAACCATTCTCAAGTACTTTTGTATTTGGTGTCTAAGGACGGCATCTGAAAATCAAATTCCTCCCACTCTTAAGTTTAATCATCTTAATATTTAGCTCTTTGTAGCAGATCAAAGGACAAAGTATATTTTGACTTTCTTAAGCCAGTGTGGCTGACTAATCATATACAGTACGTATACCAGCGGTCTTATTGGCGTAACCACTAATGCGGATCTTGCAACTCGACTGAGCACTCCAAGCCCGGGATTCTGACGTAGCGTTGACGTACTGCTTAGCATCTTTCATCGCACGTTGATGAAGGCACCAACCTGATTAGAGTCAAGGACACAGACAAACCTACCACCAAAGCGATTTTCGAGAAGCGTGTCTAACATAGTCATATCTGTAAAAAACAAAGGAATTCGTACTGATGTCGCGTAAAACGAGCCTAGAATTCCGAGCATGACCTATGCTATCCACAATTTGCCCAGTACGATAATAATGACTATCGAAGAGTCAGCCTGAGAACCAGAGAAGCGGCAGATTCGATTATGGTTGGTTTTAAGAGGCGCTAATCTTCCCTCTTGCATTATTGTTTACAAGCAAAAGATACACAGAGCTTTCCTATGAGCCACCACTATGCACACGACGTTCGGAAGAGTTTCCCGCGGCCTTCATGAACGTGGGTGCAACTGCCGACCTCTACTAACTGACAGACGCGCTTATGGCTATGACAATAAATTAGTACCGTATTGACCAGAGCTAATTCGTAATTAATGTTTAACTCAGTACGCGTGGGGACGGGGACGAAGTAAAACGATGGACGTAGCATCTCTCGATCAACGGCTCGGCGTGCATTCCGTTAATCGAAGTAATCTAGAACACTCCGTAAAATAATAAGTATGCTGTAATGGTCTCACCGTCAGAGTCGCAGAGGAGAAGTAGCTCTGACTCAAAGCTTCACAGCGTCTTCGTCATCTTCTCCGTTCTGCTTAACAACCCGTGCCTCAACTGAAGCTATAGCTCACAGTCGCGACGACAGTTTCGAGGTTCGAAACGAAGAAAACAGGCAAAAATAAAGGCAAAACAAAAATAAATAAATAAATTCAAATGCACGGAAATATTCCTTTAATGTAGCGCATATTGTCTACCAGCCCGTCTTGTATTTACCGCACTTAAAACCAAAAAACCCTAGGCTCGAAAGCTTTATAAAATGCCCGCGGAAATTCCTCCCACGCCCTGAATGCTATGCAGGGTGAGAATTTTTTTAAGGTCTTTGGTTTTAAAGGAAATGCGCATTCATTTACCTCTGGGGAAGGTGTTGGACAAATGCCAAACTTTGTCCTTTACACAAACAGGAACATATTTGGGCCAAATTTTATTTTCTTCACACAAAAACCTGGAGCCAAAACATTTGAGAGTGCTGCCTATTTGTTACCTCTTCTGAGCGGGGTCTCTAACCAATGAAAGTAGCGAAAGCAGAAGCGAAACAGCAGTCTTCTAATCAAGGAGAAAACCAAGTGAATCTGAAGAAACTTCATTCAGACGTCTCTCGCTAACTGTCACGCTGTTTAGCTGCCTTATCTTCGTTACCCCTTCAACTCGCCCTAAAGCAACTTCTTGCATATGCGTATATGACGCGCTGGAAGGTGTTGACCGAAATTAATCACCACCATCTATGGAATTGAACCTTTGAGTGCAATGAAACAAGTGAAACAAAATTTTAACCACGTTTTCTGATAAGAACTTATTGCTTTTAAAGCGCTTAAAGAGTTTCACGCATTCAGAGCTCAACTTCTTAGAAAAACAGGTCAAGAGTCCACGAAGTTGAGGTTCTTTTTTTTTTTAGGTTGAGCAAACTAATCCACATGACAACCACGAAAAAGCAGTCCTCACATCTTATGCAGTGAAGACGTGACCTCATAAACACCTTGATAGCTGATTTGAGAAATAGCATACCCCCGAATATGAACGTAGGTACAGCGAAAAAATGCGCAGAATGCATAAAATGCACTTCGAGGCACCTACTTCAGCGTTCAACGAAAGACGCTTTTCCGCTGCTCATTTCAAATTGTTCCGGCATCTAAGCATTCCTCACAATTTATTGAGTCAGGATTTGAAGTTACGAGCGCAAGGTGACGGTTTCCAGACTTGCTTGGTAGTCTTGCGAGCTGGTGGGAACGGCAAAGATGTAGAAATAGTAACCTCTCGCTCGTAGTTTCTACTCTAGCAACAACAAGATAATGATGAAGCAGAGGTTCTTGTATTTTTTGCTCAATGTTTCGATGAACCCAGTTGCGGGACGACCGCAAGCTCTGCTGCGACCTGTTTGCCTCAAGAGGAAACGGTATCGCTGGCAAAACAAACGTACCAAATCGGCTCATCTGCAGTGCCACCTACTATGAGGTTGACTTTCGCGGTCAAGAGGTTGTCCCGCAAATAGATGTATCATCGAAGCCCTCATATTTGCTGCTGCCATGAAAAGGAGTCGATCAGACAATGAAAAATGAATCTCCCAGATAGAAGAAGGCGGCGGTCAGGAAGTGTGTCAGTTAAAGGAAGACGATGAAGGGGCTGAGAAGTGCACGATATACTTACTGCAATGCCGTTGAAAAAAAAAACTTTTCCGTGTGCAAAAGGAACACAATCGCGGTGAACCAGCTCGAGAAATGTATTGATGGCCAAAAAAATATTCTCGCTTTTGGCAAACGTTCTGGAGAAGAGGACAGCGCTTTAGCGCATTTCCTTGAAAAGCGGCCCACAATGTATTCCGGCGGGAAAATGGGATGCAGCGGCTAGCGAGTGCATTCACTCTTGTGGAAGCTGTACAATGAAAACCCTTAGTTTGATTGGTTAGTGTATTCGGTAACTGTAGAAAGAAGCCAGTCGTACTAATAAGGTTTATTTTCCTGAGATCTCGTTCTCTTTTGACAATAAGTGCTTAGTCCCATGTGCGATCTAATTTGCGAATTATTCCAGAAGGTATCAGTATCCGAAAAGCGCATGTAGCCATCGTGTTCATGAGCGTTAAAAGATAAATCACAGCCTTGTAGTTGAGCTGGTGGTCTGGCGAGGAAAGTCCTCCTTCACCATTCACTGTCGGCGAACAGTTTATGAACGCGAAAGAACCAGTCAAGGTAGATGAGGCAGACAGCCCTAACTTCTCTTGCCTTTTCGCATGCGCCTCATCTGCGGGCAGGATCAGCAGGATATATCATTTTCAGGTAAGCTGAGTTAATGAAGGCGAAAGGCCAACTCGACGAGTGTGGCCCACAAACTGACTGAGTCATGTGAAGTCAAATTCGTGGAAACTGTGCGGTCAAGTAATTGGGACGTTTCCTTGTTTTACGTAGCCACATTTTCGCAAAAACGTTAAGCCCAAGCTTCAGTGCTCTATGCTGCCGAAAAACAAGACGTCGTGGACTTGACGACAAAGACCATGAAGACCATGTGTCCTCATCTAGTGCGTTTCATTTTTACTTTCAGAGGGCAGGAGAACCCGGCGAACAATCTTCCGCTTGTAAATCAAAGCAGAAAACCACTCAATGCTCATGTAAGTGAGGTACAAAAAATAAAACTAATAAGACTTGAATACCGATAATTTCCCACACAGAGCAAACAGACATGTTCCAGAGAGCGTCATTTTTAATTCCTACAGTCTTAAATGCCTAAGCGAGCCTTTTAACAATGAAAAACTTCAGGAGCATTGGCATTGCTATGGAAAAATAATGACGTCTGCGAAGAAGGCATGAGTAACCAATTTCCTGCTTTCTTGTACACATTACATTACTATAGTGAACTGTATGACACTACACAGTAATGTGTTACAATTAAGGAGACCACCGCTGCTCTTGACGACCGCTAGGACAAAAATTTCGCCAGTAGTTTTGACTCATTTGCGGGCAGAGCTAGGGTCAGCAAAACCGACAGGGATTATTAAAAGTACCAGCCTGAGCTTACATACAGGGGTAAGTAGTTTCGGTGCCCAGCAGAGGGGATATTGATCAATACTGAGGCCAAGGGGAGAGGTACATTATTAGGGGAAAAATCTTGGCTCTTGCTCCACTTGTGCGTGCTCAACGTCCACTGTGTCCATGTTAAGCCAAGCACTCTGGGACGAAAGAGCTCGGTGTAAGTAGTAGGAAAAAGATACTGCAGAGATACATACGTGTAAGACGTATGGTCTATCTGCGCTGATCCGCGCACGGGGAAACCAGTGGGCACACTGAGTTTGGGATGTATGAAGGAAGTATAATTAGTAAGTGAGCGGGAAGCAATCAAGGATGTTGTGGGTGTATGTTCGCTGGTTCTGTCGCGAGTTCCAAGTAGCACAGGAAATTGGCTCAACATTGGAGCCGTATTGGCGAAAACCGGCCCTACGAAGGACGAGGATAGAACCATCCTGTTGCAATATTGGGCCGATTACCGGTGCTGCTTGGGTACCAGGTGCGGCACAGGGGAACAGTGAAGCTTTCTCTGATATTCGTATAGAGTTCAGTCGTTCACTATTCGTAAGCTATGGTGTCTTCCTCCTACACTGGATTAGGCCGGCGAAACAAAGAAAGCGCTCATATTGATCTCGCAGGCATGGGATGCACAGACTAATTTACCTCAATGCCTTCGTACTCTGCTCTACAGCGCATGATGGTTGGAGTATTGGTACTGAAGTTCTAAAAATGCGCTAGCATGCTTTGTAGATGAGCTTTAATTTGTGCGAGCGGTGAGCTGCTTTCACTGTTGAGGGATAAGGAAATGCACAAAGTGAGTCTAATGAGACCCCTTTTAAAAAAAGAAACCATGCATACGCCAAGAACGTTCGTTCATTGGAGGCCCACACGCGTTACATGCAGCGTCATTTTCGCTAAACAAAAGCCTCGATGTGAGGCATGTAGAAGTGAGCTCACAGTAAAGCATATCCTTTGCGTCGTTCACGAACCTTGGAAAATCAAGAAAAATTCTAAGGAGCTTTACATTCAACACATTTACTTTGATCAAAACTTAAATCCAAGAAGTAATGATTTTGAAAATGCTTCATGACTGTCTAGCTTCCTAGAAGAAGGAACTGTTTTAAATGAATCCAAACGTTATGAAAACTATTTCTGTTTTAGCACAACAATCAGAGATTTTTTACCCTTGGTTTTGGGCAGGACACGCTTAGTGGCTTATGCGACGCAAAAACAAAATTAACACTCGGTAAGCGTACGTTAATAAGTGTAATTTAAGCAAGTAATCTCCAGCCGGTGTAAACCTCTAAAAATTTCGTGAGGACTACGTAAGGGAAAGTGGTTTGCCGAAGGCACACACGGTAAAATCTTCGCACACTATGTAGTTGAGTGGCTTCAACACATAATCCGCATAAACTCCAAGAATCAAAGACAGGAAAAACTTACCATGGTCACTGTGTCGTCACGTATTCATTTTTGATGTGAAGAATTCACGTGAAGAATTTTCCTATAGTGTAAATGCATAGTGCCCGTGCCGGATTAATAAAAATTCGGTTACAGATGCACGAAACAACGCTCGCAGCAAATGCGAAGTAAGCCGCGGAGTGATTACAGTGCCTTCCAGGGCAGGTTGGACACGTTACGGGCAAGTGTGTTACCGACGAATAGGCAAAAACATGGTGGTACACCGCTCAAAGGCCCGGTCGAGGAACTTTACAATGTAAAAAAAATAATTAGTCCCATACGTCCACTTGATGAAATAGGCACGTTTGTGACGCCCTTTCTAATAAAACGCATGCCATTATTATCCTCATCGCCAGCCCGACTGCGCCCACTGCAAGGCAAAGGCCTCTCCCATATCTCTCCAATTAACCCTGTCCTGTGCCAGCTGCGGCCATCCTACCCTCGCAAACTTCTTAATCTCATCCGCCCACCTAACTTCCTGCCACCCCCGGCTACACTTGCCTTCTCTTGGAATCCACTCCGTTACTCTTAAGAACCAGCGGTTATCTTGCCTTCGCATTATACATGACCTTCCCATGCCATATTCTTCTTCTTGAACTCGACTAAGATGTAATTAACTCGCGTTTTTTCCCAGATGCAGTTCGTTCTTTTACTGTCTTAACGTTATGCTAATAATTTTTCTCTGAATAGCTCGTAGCGTTGTACTATGTTTGAGTTGAATCTTTTTTATTAGCTTCCACCTTCCTGTCCACTAGCAAAATGCAGTTGTAGGTATACTTTTTTGTTGAAAGATACTGGTAAACTGCCATTAACGATCTGAGAATATCTGCCAAGTGCGCGGCACACAATTCTTAATCTTCTAGTTATTTCGTTCTTCTGATCTGGACCGGCGGAAAATGTTACTGCTCACGTGCCGTCCAACATAGCCGGCTGAACTTCATCATCATCATCATCATCATCATCATCATCATCATCATCATCATCATCATCGTCGTCGTCGTCGTCGTCGTCGTCATCATCATCAGATTGACTACGCCTACCGCAGGGCAAAGGCCTCTCCCATGTCTCTTCAATTAACTAGGTCATTTGCCAGGTCTAGCTACCGTATTCCCGGAAACTTTTTCAATTCAATTCATTTTACTTCCAGAAATATTCTGGTGCGACACCTGAGCTAAAAGCTGCTTTTGTCAGCTTGACGAGGCCCAGGGACCAGCGTATTACAAGGCAGGGCAAGCCATACAAATATTGAAAACAGAAAAAATAAAGGACCATAAAAATATAAGTACTTAAACATAGAGCACAGATAGACGTGTAAAATGTGGTTACAAGTAGAATGTGTGTACAATTTTTTAGTAACGTAAAACTAAAAATGAAACATGCTTATGGATAAATTTAAACACATTCAAAATAAAAATAAATAACATGAGTCCAACACGAGGTACAAAAACAGTGCAAAAAAAACAACAAAAAGTTTATAGAATGTGGTTACAATGGCTGTGTCAGGAAAAAAATAAAGAAAATTATTTGGAACAATGGAGAGGAGTTATTCACCAGAACATCTAAACAAATACAAAATACAGTCACAACTGGTTAAGGCTGAGATTGATAAATTTCGAATGTTTAAAATTAACGGGAGGTTGTGCGTAAGGGACTGTAGTTTGTAACTGTTGAGTAAACGTGGAATTTTCCATAAATCAGTGGCTTGATCTCTTAATCTCTTAACTTCTTAATCTCATCCAACCACCTAACTTTCTGCCCCCCTGCTACGCTTGCCTCTTCCTGGAATCCACTCCATTACCCTTAAGAAACCGCGATTATCTTGCCTTCGCATTACATGCCTGTCCAAGCCAATTTCTTCTTTATTGCGACTAAGATGTCATTAACCCGCGTTTGTTCGCCTCACCCACTCTGCACGTTTCCGGTCTCTTAAGGTGCATCTATCATGTGCTTGCGTGGGTAAATTTAATAGAAAAAAGGAACGTTCTCAATGGAATGGGCCAAACGAGCTACACAAGCTGATTCTCTGTATTTGAACGGAATTTTGAACGTGTTTCACGCTGGCCCTAGCGACTTCTCTGGATACGTTTAGTTTGATCGAACAGTTACCTGCACTTCCGATATACTTCGTGTTGTATTCTGTCCTTGTACATGCTATGGTCCCATTTGGGCCGAAGAAAATAAACTTACTTTTGGAATATGGCGGAGTGCTTGAGGAACTCTGGCACGAGTCCTCCCGGTATTGCACTGCCTACGGGATCGGCCTGGGGCATTATAGCGCGGGTCTCTTCTTTCACTCTTTGCTCTCCTCTCTTTCAACTCTCCTACTTTCAGCACGCGGTAGCGAGCGTGGCTCGGCTTGAGCCTGTAGGCAGGCCCGTGCACTTTCCTTTTCATTCTTCCTGTCAGCAACATCAGCAGCAGCTTGTACAACCTAGTTTGTTTGGTAGCCTAACTCGGTTGCATTCTAAAGCCCATAGAGAGCTAATTGCAGCTACTAGAGTGCCACTAGGCACTCCACCCGTGGGCCATGTCAGATGGGAAGTATTTGTGAACTCTTGAAATCCTGATTGGATTGCGAAGAACGCAAGAAACCTGGAACATTTTCTTAGAGCGAATATAGTCTTCATTTCAAATTGGCACACGTCCGGCAGTTGCTGAGCTATAAAACACCAAAGAAAATATAAAGCGCTATTGACCAGTGCCTGTATTCTACAACCTCAGTGCTGGTTCTACGTGTTACTATTAAATATCTCTTTTAGGGCTAACAGTGCGCAAGCATGTTCTTGCGAGCTTGGTCATTCTTCAAGGGTGGCCCTCAAAGCTGTGCGCTGTGCTTTTTGAAGAAAAATTCTGAGCAGGCTGGGAGGGCAAGGTACCTCAGGTTGTACGTGTTGTTAGAGCATGATAGACATGACGGAAAAGAAAGTCACCTTTAATAGACTCTGCACGACAAGTAACGGTAGATGACTGTGAAATTTAGCGCAAACAGAAATAAATAGCAGATTCTCTAAAACACTGAACAGCGGTGAAGTGCACTTAGGCAGTTCATGATTCGCTGCTCTCTGCTGTCTAACGTCTCTCAGAGATTCCACCAGCAACGCTTGGCAGACAGTCACAATCTAAAAGCACTCAGCGCATGCTGCCTTTCGGCACCTGCGAGCTGAGAGATAACGACGCTTTCTCGCCTCGCGTCTCTTGGTGTCCGTGCTCGCTGCCTGGATAACTCATTTCATCGTCGAATAGCTCACTGCACAGGTCCTAGGAAAATCTGCTATTTATTCAAAAGAAAAACAAACAGCAACACCGCACCGAGGTGAAAATTAATTTTCTTTCAGGCCGTATAGTAGTCGACGCTGAGAACGAAAAGGAGCTTTGTGCATGCAGACATTCGAAGCCCTTGACTCCAAAACTAGGGAGGAGGGGGTTCAGGGGGGGGGGGGGGGGGGAAGGGGTGTTTGCGGCTGGAGAGTGCAGCTCAGTTAGCTTTTTCAGGTTGCAGTAAACGGGAAAAGAGGCTGGCATATCGCCGTAGGAAGGAAGCGCGCCACGCAAGGACGCCGCCGCCGCCGCTTGGCTTTATCTCCAACATCCCGCCTGTCTGCCTGCCCGCTTGCGTATACCTGCCTGCCGGTATGAAAAGAACGCGAATAGGCGAGTACTCTCTACAGGTTTGCAGACTTTCCTTTCTGCTCAACTTTCTAGCACTGTATAGGAGCAGTGCCGGAAAGCGCTCACCTCATGCCGGTATCATTTTGATTCTCGCCCACTTTGTGCGCTGGCAGTTAAAGGTCACTACGCGCTATTCTTAGCACCATTTAAAGCATGCAAGTTAAATGAATAGAGGCGAATATGTGCTTGTGGTGAGAGAACCCTGACACGTTTCAGCAATTCCATGAGCAAATTGTTTCAAAAAAGGACCCGAAGGGGTCGCTAAAGCTCTTGTGTGTTGCAGCCTGATTTTTTTTTTAATTCCAGGCCACTTTTTTTTGCTTTCAGTTGGGTCAGGAGGCAGGAATTTAGGCACTACCCAGGATTGGCTACCACCATTGCTAGGTGCCGAAATTATTGCAATAGCTTCGCTGACTTGAAATTCACAGGGTAGCGAATCTTCTCATCTTGTATTGATGCAGAACTGCAATTTTGGTGGTTTATTTTTCAATTTCTTTCTTTCCTCAAAATAATAATAATAATAATAAAATGCCCGGATCTTGGCGATGGCCGTCGCTCTCCACGTGTTTAGATTCCTAAAGGGATCTATAAACGTTGGTCGCTCTATAGGTGTTGATACAGGCTCCGGTTCGTGACCAAAACCGAAACCGAAACAGAGTGACAGAAAAATTCGATTCTAAATGATTTAGCGGTCGTAGGCGAATACCTCATGGTGATTCATTCATAATAGTGTTTTCCGCATCACTGTAGAGAATAATTAACCCGACCGCGGCGGCTGCGTTTTTATGGAGGAAAAACGCTAAGGCGCCCGTGTGCTGTGCGATGTCAGTGCACGTTAAAGATCCCCAGGTGGTCGAAATTATTCCGGAGCCCTCCACTACGGCACCTATTCTTCCTTTCATCTTTCACTCCCTCCTTTATCCCTTCCCTTACGGCGCGGTTCAGGTGTCCAACGATATATGAGACAGATACTGCGCCATTTCCTTTCCCCAAAAAAACCAATTATTATTATGTAGAGAATAAAACGTCCACAAAATTTAGCTGTCTATACTGCTTTAAAGCACAGCGGTCCAGGTCAGACTCCCATGAGGACGACGCCTTTTTCTACCAGAAAAAAAAAAACAAACTGCACGCAACAAGCCAATAGCCGTCATCGCTTCATTCCTTTTAGAACTCATCCGTAATAGGCTTACAGTAAAGCATGCAGTTGGTCACAAGCGATCAGAACTTCTCTCATCGGCTTCTTTAAAACTCCAGCTTGGCAGGGCCCAGGGGGAAGAACAAAAAGACTAGGGGGTAGTGCTGGAAGGAGTCGCGTGCAGAACTCGAGTGTGGCTAATGAGGTCGTCAAGCTGCGCTTTCCTTCTTTTTTTAACGGCTAACAAGGAACGAGGCTTCGCGACACACGGCGCTGATTGAAGGGCTTCCACCCGGTGCTCCGTCCTTGACGCGCCCCCGTCGACGTACGCGTGCGCAGGGCACTCGGGTCGCGGCTACTCCGGTCACGTTAACCGCTCACCGCTACTCTTGGCTTCACATACTTGCCGCTTTGCTTGTCTTTAGTTCCCTTATCGACCCAGCGGGGGCGGGCCGTGTTGCGGGCTTCGCCCGCCCTGCCTCAAGGGCACTCATTATTGCGCACCTCGCTGTTGGGTGGCTCTGACGGCGAACCTCTGTCCCAAAACATAAACCGTACTCGCCATGTATGGCACTGCAGCAACTCCTCACCATTTCTCGAGAGCTGTACTAGCTCTAAGTGCTCGTGCATTTCAGGGTGCCAAAGCACCCTGAAATGCTTGTAATGCTTAATCACGTGACAAGGCCCTCTTCGCTTCTATAATTTGAAATATGTTTTTGATAGTCATGTTTTCAGTGTCTTCTCTAAGTAGGTTGGGTCGTCAAGAGGAAAAATTGGGTAAGTTGGTTAATGTCCGTTGTGTATGGTTACGCGAAGAGACCACGCCATACGAACAGGGACACGTGGAGTGGCGGTAACTGGAAGCTGAAGTTAATTGCAGAAGGCACATATTATGGCATAAGTAAAACTTGCTGCTGGGCTAGTTGATATAGCGATCCGTTTTCTTGGGTAACAAAAGAAATTGGAAATGGCACTTAAGCTCCGCCTTAATTGTATGATGCTGTAGTGTTAATGAGTAAATACCCATATATGCGGATTTGGTCATTGTCTACTTTACATTCATAGATTACTGAGAGTCTCATACCACTCATGGGGCAGTTGTGTAGCGCTTAAGGGATGCGCCAATGCCCTGCGGTGGCGGGGGCTGCCAATGATTGGGCGTGTGCGACCCAGGTTGCTCTTCCTGAGCACCCTGTCGCGACCAATCATGAATTGAAGTGCCACCTTCTGCCACCATGGTCAGTTTGCTCGCAATCCGATGGGCAGGTTGTGATGATGCCACAAGGTCATGTGAACTAGGTGAGCCACCTAGGCTGCTTTTCTGGGGATTTTTTGCCCACAACACTGACGCCAACGACGCTGGATTTTCTGCAGGATGGCAGCCTTAATGCTATCGAGTCCAACCGTTCCCTAGGAAGATGCGGACGTTAATGCGCTTTCAGGGCTCGCAATAAATACTTCAATTTTGAATTAAAACCCGTCTGTGTCTTCGGGGCATGCCGTAGTGTTCGCTTCGCATTGCAATTCATCATGGCTTTTGATGATCGCCTTCCCAAAGTCGTCTGAAAGTCGTCCCATTATTTCGGGTGTGCTGTGCTGAGACCTGTTTTTCACATTTCATGCAGGTGATGTTGTTGAAGAAAAAGTACATTTAGCCTAAACCAAACATAAAGAGCCCTGCAAAAATAAATACCTTGTTGACAGCAGACGCAAGCAGTCGTCGGGAGGGAGGCCTAATCATTGATTTGATATTGTTTCATTCCACTGGTAGCACAAATGTCTCAGCGTTCATAAGGCTGAAAACGCAGTGCTCACCAGTTACTTGATGTTTTTCTATAACTCTGAAACTATGAAATCGAAGTTACCGGTTCGAAACGATTTGAAAAGTAGCAAAGTAGCGGCCTGTTTACATTCACAACTGACCGCGCCTGAGGTGAGGCAACCTTAGCTGGTATGGCTTCACGTCATCATTGATGTCATGACTCAGCGGGGGCAGACGCATCGAAGTTGCGCTCTCCAGGATTGAAGATTACAGCGTCTTCATCGTAACTCAGGTTTCCAGATGAATAGAGGAAATTTGGAATTAGATTTTGCTTTTACAGTTTATATGCCTCTATTTTTTTGCCACACACACACACACACACACACACACACACACACACACACAAAAACATTCTTCACTTTGTTATACACTGCAGCCCGAATTACCAAACTGTGCGACATGTATCAATAAAGGCTTCCATCAGGCGTACCTTGCACAGTTTAACACACAACTTTTGAAAAAAATGCACCGGCCTAACCGCCCGTTAGACTAAAAAGTAAGATGTCCGCGCTGTGCTCAAGACATAAAAGACAATGGGACGTTTGGTATTGACTGCTCGTTATCGCTTCTATGGAAGCACTGATTATCCACAAAAATACATTCACTTAAAAAGTCATCAACTAATAGTTTATTATAAACAACATTAATAACACATATACATAAGGTTCCACAGAGCACCATACACTTGCGTTTTCCAACTCGGTAGCCCTCTTGACAAATCACAGAGCTCCGCTTGAGCATTTGTTATTTATTTTATTCTGAAAGCAGTTTTTTAAATGTAAAATTTGCAGAAATATGTCTCGATGAATTCCATCATGAGCATCAACTTACAATCGTCACCAGTCTCGTCGTCAAGAGCTGCCGCGAACGTATGCCTACGTTCGCGGTCGGCTCTGTAGCTTAATCGGCGGACACGTGCTCGTCCGCCTGTTCCGTGGAGGCCTTGCCTGGAGTGCACCACCTCAAGCGTTTGACATGGCGGTGAAACTTGTCGCAGTTCTTCTCACATTCAGGCACCGGCTGTGGTGTGGCGCTCTCATTGGGAACTGGCTGCGCAGTCTTAAGCTCACTAGGGATACATATTTCACCGTGACTTCGCAAGGTGCTTCCAAAAACTTCGCAGTGCACTTCACTTCTGACGCGAACTGTAGTCGTACCATGAGTTTAGGTTTCCGACTGGTAAATGAGTAAGGACGGTAAATTTTTGCTGCCTAGTTTCTTTTTTTGTAATGATGCATACGACAGCGGTACTCGTCTACGGCCGTAAATAGTTACAACTGAATTCCTTCTCTGATACAGTTTTGGTTTCGGTTTCAACAGTCGTACGATGGCTCAGACGCGAGAGGTAGTATTGCTCACGTGAGCCATAAAGAACGTCAATATAATCGTTGCTTCGCCGTTTTAATTCACTGCAACGAAAAATCTGATTTGTCTCAAAACCAGGGAGAAGCAGCAATTATGTTGTAATTTTTTCCTGCCTCCCGTAATCTATACTGGCATTGATCGTTACACCAATCGCTCGGATATTGCAACCGAAACTGAAAAAAACATGAGAGAAGAAATTCGGCTATGGATTATTTGGCTCGTGTAGGCCGACATTCAGCGGCTTTCGAAAAATAGCCATGCCATACGCATCATTTCAGAGAAGAAATCATCCAGACAAAATTTGATGTCTATTCCTTAAAGACGAGGTAAATCAGTATTCTCACTCTTCAAACGAGCTGCCACGGTGCCTCAGTGGTTACAGTGCTCAGCTGCTGGCCCGAAAGACGCCGGTTCGATCCCGGCCGCAGGGGTCGCATTTCGATGGGGGCGTAATGCTAGAGGCTCATGTACTGAGCGATGCCAGTGCACTTTAAATAACCTGAAATGGTCGAAATATTCCATAGACCTCCACTGCGGAGTCCCCCGCAGCCTGAATCACTTTGGGATGTTAAACCTCATAAATCTAACTAACATCAGTCTTGAGTGCGTCTCAAGCGTGTAAGTTTAGTGGGAGTTTAACCTACAGCCATCACTGCTTATGACATGGGCGTTTCATGTGGCCCTTTTTGGGCCAGTTAAAACACCGTATTGTTCTAGAGCTTGTCAGCGGATCTTAAACAATAAGTTCATACTAGATTCCCGCATATGAAACGAGATGGATATGGATAGAATTCGCAAGGAGTTACAAGGAAAATAAATGTGACGACACTGTAGAAAAATATTGCATATAACCAAATACAAATTCAAGGCGTCTAGAGGCGTGCTTGAAAGTGTCGAGCAAATAAACGCTCCACGAGAGAGCATCCCACCTGTGGATTTGGCTCCCACCTAGCGATTTCACGTTTGAGCTTTAAAATATATTTCTGAACAACACTAACAACAACAACAAATGAGCAATATCGAACGTGCAACTCATAACAGCAAAAAGGATGAGAACAGCAACGGCAGCAGCAGCATCAACAACAGTAATAAATGCATCAGTATTTCCTTGTTAAGTTATGCATTGTAAAATGTTATGATTTGGGTTCGCCTAAACATAAATGGCTGTTAGGATTAGTCCTCGCTAGATGGCGCGACAAAGCACAGAAATATGTGTGAGCACAATAAACAATCAATGATTGAAGCAATCAATACTTATTTACATAAAGTAGGTACATGCACGTTTTTATACAGGGGAACCCTAGAACTCGAACTGAGTTGTGGAAGCAGCCCTTAATTGATTCGACTTTTGTAAAGTGTCAACCTGAGCGATAAATAACACGAAAAAACACACAGAAAAATACGTAAACATAAATTTCATTGAATAATCAACAGCGATAACCGATAACAGCGATGAAAGAAACTACATGCTGGTTAGAAAAAAGAAAGCAATGCTTACTTATTATGGTCTTGCAGTAAAATGAAAGCCTGTTTTCGTAAGGGGGTTTTATATGAGTGGAAACGTGTTGACGTAATGCTATTTGGCAACTTCTTCCACAAATGTGTCGCTACAAAAAAAAATACAAATTATCCGTAGTTTGCTCTTATGCTTGCTACAGTCAAATTTGCGGTATATATCATTCGCAGTGAGTACTTGAGTACTTGCTGGCGCTGTTTGCTATTATTACTCAAGGACAAGCATTGACATTGTGAATCAGCTTGAAAAGTAATTTCAATACATGGTACTTAATACAAGATTTTCAAAGGCAGTGCACTGAGTAAAGGATAAGACAATTAGACAAAGTAGGCAAATGAAATATTTTCCAAAAAACACGTTTTTATTGCATACATAACTATGCATCAAAGACTGATGTCGTTTACAGTTAACCACATATAACTGACTTTTGTATCCGTGAGAAACAAAAGAGAATAAAAAAGCGCTCACGGAAGAAAATACCATTTTTATGTTTTTTAAAGGTTCCACGAAAACTCCAATTTGGAGCTCATTAAAAACATTGTGCACGTACACGCTGCGAATTTTTTCATTGTATCTTGCAGTCGAAGAATGAACAAAAATTTAGAACGCAAGAAACTTTGCGCAGGGTAATACGCTCACCTCTAATCGCGGTGCTCCAGAAGTATTGACAAATATTCTTTTGTAAAAAAAACTGCTGAACAAAATAGCGCTTGCCAATAGGCCTGTATGACGATGGCGATGGGCTACACGTTTAAGCATGTTTTTCAAAGCCGATTAATAAACGTTCTGCCAAGAACTTGAATCACAAAGGCATAATGTAATACCATAAACTGGTGTGCTCTAGACAAACACACGATCAATACCTTTTACCTAAAGCAAAATATACTATTTGCTCTTGCAGTAATAGAGCAACGAATACATGCTCTGAAGCTCGCGATAAACCTCGTTTAAAATGATTTCCAACGTATGCTTAAATGAAAAACAAAATAGAAATACTTATTGAAATCTTTTCTACGAGCCACGTACTCAAGAGTATGAAAAATAACACGGCAAACTTTGTAATGTACGTAATAAAATAACTGCATCAATCGCTATTGTTTGCGAAGCGTTTCTAAAGCAAACGAGTTTTGTTTCTATAGTAGTGACTACCAACGATTCTTTGCAAGCGGGCGGCCTGTGGCTTGGTGTACAGCTTTTACTTTGCGTGCTAACAGCCACTAATCACTAAAATGAATTCAAACACGAGGATATATCGAGCTTGTTGGAAAATCAGGCATTAGGAGACAGCTGGAAATGTGTCATTGATGGCAATGTTTCAAACGGAAAAGAAATAAAACTGGTTTCTAAGACACCCTAGACTTAATTCGTAATTTCGCGCTGAAAACTTCTCTTGGTAAAGTTGCGCTAGCTGCGATGGGCAAGAGATATTTTAAGAGCTTTGAAAAATAGCCAACAAGGTTATCCGCAGCAAGTTCACTTGCAAAATTGTCTTTGAAAACTGTATCAAATGCTTTAATAACACCTATAGTGAAGGAACACTGAAGAGCCGGTCTGAAAAAGCTGTAAACACTTAATCACAACCTTCTTGTAAAAGTAAAAAAAAAAGTTATTTCCGAAAACAATGCCGTACTGGCTGCCCGAAAGGAACGCCTTATTGATGAAAGAAGTTCTTCGCAGAAAACATTTTTTCTAATAACCTAGGGAGAATTGGTATCGGGCCTGAAGTTTTCAGCGCAGACCTTTTGCCCTTATTTGAGAAGAGGCTTAACAATTCTCATTTTTAGTTTTGTTGAATTGTGTGCTCCAAAATGCCTCGCACTAGGAACAGTAAGAAACGGGCAAACGCTCAAAGTTTCTTTGGCTCAAGGAAAGCGATAAAGCGTCGATTCCATCTGGCTCAGAACGAGTGAAGGTTGCCCCGCACAAAGCAGAAAGAAAACAGTGAGGTGCAGGAGGACCACCTTCGGTTTTACGCCGACGTTGTTTACAAAAGAATGTTTTAGGGGTCAAAATAACGATAAATAAGTCGATATATCGATCAATCGATCGACCATTCATACAAAGATTGATTCCAACATTGAATAATAATTAAGCAGACGAGGGAATGGACAGAGCTGCTCGTACGCAGCACGCGAAAATCAGATGTCGTGGATTCGGATCCCACCACCGCAATGTGTTTGTTTTTTCTGCTTCTTTTATTATTCTCCCATTGATGAAAAACTACAAAATTAAAAAAAAACGCAAATCAATGTGTTCCTTGGTTTCGGTGGATAATGGCTTTAATCAATAATAAGGTTAATAATAGCAATAATCAGTCAATCAATCAGATTTCAAAGTACAATTGAGTGTCCTGAGGTCTCTGTGCCCGATGTAAAATATTAAAAAAAGGTCAAAAGAATGATCCACCAACGATGAACCATAGGATAAAAAAACACACTGAGGCAGAAAAACTAGGCAGCAAACTTCCTTGCGATCTAGTATGAATGGGGTTAAACCTCGTGGATCTCATATGCACCGAAAAATGCCGCTTATATTGCAGTGCAACTGCGCTGGGATTTTAAGTCGGTTAGCTGAACTAAAATAATTCTTGAAAGAGACTTGTGTTCCAGTATTGGCCCTGTCAGAAGCTGGCCTGCCAAGCTGGAGATCTTTGACGGGATATGTCACCCATAAAAACTGCAGCATAAAGTCATTTCCTGCTGGAAGTTCCGCGCTTTACATAAGAAGGAAAGTTCCACATGTTTCTCTAAGCGTTGCCGATCTTTGCACGGATGACATTGAGGTAGCGGCTGAGAGAATACAGCTCGGCTCTCGAACCCTTTCTATTGCATCCGTGTACGTGTCTCCGCGGAAGAAGGTAGCATTGGATTTGTTTCTACAGCACGCGACCGCTGCCCAACTCCTCGAATCATCTGCGGTGATTTGAACGCCCATCATGCCGTCTGGGGTGACAGGAACACGGATTCCCGTGGACGCAAATTCGTAGACTTTATTGACAGTTTGGGCCTGTGTGTTGCCAATGGCGGAAGCCCCGCTTTCTTCCGGCCTCTAGCCTCAGCGACAGCTATAGACCTGACAGCGCATTCACCTGACGTCAGCGTGAGGTAGGCAACAGCGCCTGACCGCATGGAAAGTGATCACTATCCGATTTTTGTGCTTGCTGCCGACTTTCTTATGCATGGTCCTAAAATTAGCAATGTGGTCAACTGGGACAAGTACAGAAAGCACCTAGAACGTGTTTTTGGTGATGTTGTTGACAAAATGATTTCTAGTAAGCTAGCAGCAACTACGGCAGTCAAGTTACCTGATAATTTTCCGGCCCCGGATTTAAAACTCAGGAACCTTTTCGCAGCGAGAAGGGTGGAGCTCCAACTCGTGCGGAAGAAGGACGACAGGCAACTGAAGACGACCTTCAATAGGCTGAATTCTGCTATTAGATGGCACACGAACAAACTGTACAGGTCGCAATGGGCCTCATTCTGATCTTGTTCGACTTTGTTCTCACCGATGACGAGAATATGGCGAGTAATTGGCAGCGTTGCTGGAGAATTTTGCCTTTCGAAGCCTTTTGAAGCTCTTGCAATACGCAAGGAAAAACCTATTGCGTGTTTGGCAGAGAAATTCGCAGACGCACTCGTACGTGCTAATTTTGGAATAGATATATACATACACCACCTGCTTCCTCCAGGTCTGTCATGGACGTACCGTTCACACTTCGTGAGCTTCAGACTGCGCCTAGTGGCCTGCGGCGCCGGTGTGCACAGGGTCCCGACGGCATCACCAATCAAATGATGAATAATCTACCCTTGCAACTCAGAAAGGAGCTCCTCAACTTCATCAATCGAGTTTGGGAGACTGGCAATGTTCCTTTGTCATGGAAGGTGGCACCTGTAGTTCCAGTGCTGAAACCGGGCAAAGACATGACCGACCTTGCCTCGTATCGCCCTGTGTCGTTGGCCTCCTGTGTAGCTAAGTTGATGAAGAAGCTGGTAAATGAACGCTTATAGTGGTGGCTTGAGGACAGCAAGGCACTGCCAGCATGTATGACAGGATTCCGCTGAGGTCTTAGTGCCCAAGATAGCGCCTTAGCCTTGGTGAGTCACATTGAACACTAGAAAGCTTTCGGCCTTTCCACCTTAGCCATTTTTCTTGACTTTGCGAAGGCTTACGACAACGTGCTTCAGAGCTGAATTCTAAACAGTTTTCAAGGCATTGGCATAGAGGGCCATATGTTAAGATTCATTTACAAGTTTATAAGTGATCGCGCGGTTCGTGTACGGTTAGGGAGTACCTTAAGCACCGAAAGGGTTCTATCACGAGGTGTGCCTCAAGGAAGTGTTCTTTCCCCCACGCTCTTTAACGTCGTAATAGCTGACCTTGCCGATTCGATGAAAAAAAAATGCAGGCAAGTGCGTATGTCAATACATGCTGACGACATCTGTATTTGGCTTAATGGCTACCAACACAAGCGATTAGCCCTGGTAGCTCGACAGGCTCTACTTTCTGCACAATCTTACCTTCAAGGTGTGGGGTTGTCTCTGTCAGTGGAAAAATCTGGCTTTGTTCTGTTTCCAGGTATAGGAAGACGTCATGCGCGGTTGAAGATAGACCTCTGTCACTCTTGCATCCGTCAATTCAACCACACGCGTTTCTTGGGCGTCATTAATGACTCCCGTCTACAGTGACGAAAAGCTGTAGACGCGATTTTTTCATCTATATCTTCGCGTCTCAATGTAATCCGTAGAATTGCACGTGAGAAATGGGGAATTCATCCTTCTTCAATGGCCAAACTTCATGAAGCGTTGGTGGTCAGTCGCATAATGTATCAATTACCTTTAATTTCCCCCTCGGCATCACAACCTGAACTTCTCGAAGTTGTCCACAGAAAGGGCCTAAGAAGAGCCATTGGAGTTCCCCAGGCGGCTGCGAATAAGGCTGTACTTCATGAGCCTCTAACGAAATCTCTTAGCCTTGTCGCTTTTCAGAGACTGCTGAGGCATCTTGGCCGCCTAGGAGAGACGGTAGCTGGGCGATCCCTTCTCCAGCGGCTCTTCAAAAGATATAAGTCGAAGGCTTACTTGGCACTAAATACTCTTAGTTCTTAAGGCCTTAATGTCCGAAGGCAAAGGAAACGGTTGAAACCCCCCTGGTCTTTTCCGACCCTCGACTGTAAGGTCACAATTCCCCATGTGAGCACAAAGCGCAGCAACGCGTTCGCTTGTACTTGAACATTTGGAAACAGATTATGCCCGCGATCATCAAATTTTCACGGATTGTTCTGTGGACATGGTCAAACAAGCTAGCGCAGCGGCTTTTTACATTTCTTCTTTGGGCTGTAAGTGGTCCGTACGCTTTAGTGCTATCGTATCTCCCGCAACGGCTGAAAGTCTTGCTATTGAGGCGGCTTTACGGAAGTTAGTGTCTTGTCTGGCTCAAGCTGCTGTTATCCTAACTGATTCAAAATCTACCCTTCTGAGGTTATAGCGCGGATTCCCTACTGATGCCTTGTCTATAAGCTCTCTGCGCTCGGCGCAGAATCTGCACAACAGAGGCTGTACTCTATATTTAAAATGGGTGCCCCCTCACATAGGAGTCAATGGTGATGAGGTGGCAGACAATCTCGCCCATAAAGCTCTCTCAAGGATTCCATCAAAAAGTATCTCAAGATGGAAAAATATCTATAAGAAAACGGTGCTCGATCATTTCAGCACCCTGTGGAGTGCGCCCCACAAACCATATGTGACCAAGGGACTGAGAAGATCCCAGGCCACTCTACTACATCGAATTCGCACGGCCTCTGCTCGCACTGCTGCCAGGATTCATAAGACAGGTATAGCATCGTCTCCGGTCTGTTCTTTATGTAGTGTGTGTGGGGATACCGAACATTATATTATGTACTACCCAGAGTACAACGCGGAAAGGAATGTGATGTTCGCTTCCTTTAAGAAGACAGGAACCCGTCACCGTACAGTTCAAGATATTGTCTACCCGAGTGGAAACCAGACCTGCAGAAGAGAGGCTGCACCCCTTCTTTTAACATTTCTGCAGGACATGGATCTTGTTTCTAAATGGTGACAGCAGAAACGGACTATGGCCTATTGTGATTGAATGTGTGCGTAGATGGTGTCTTCTGGAGAGGACTACGTTATACTGTGAGTGAATGTGTGTATGGACTGTGGCGCTACAATGGCCTATGTTCTACTTTGACTGAATATGTGCATAGATGGTGACTCCTGGAGTGTACTGTGATGTGGACTGTGTGGAGTGATTTTGTGCATAGATGGTGACTGCGGGAGAGAATGTGTGCTATTATAAAAGACTGCGCTTGGAAAATGGGTCAAGCATTTCACCCTAAATAAGTCGAGCACCAGACCAGGGGAAAGCTGGTACCCATTGTAGCACCGGTGGGTACCCGGCGGCACTAGGGATCGAACCCCGCACCTCCCGCATGCGAGGCGGATGCTGAACCACTTGGCCACCGCTGCGGGTCAGATGCGACAGGGTTTAGTACTTTATTAATATAGAAGGGACGCTACGGTGAAGCAACTGTCGGCAGATAAAGCAAGGCTAACCCCACCTGTAGCATTCAACACCTCAACTCGACTCAACTAGAGATTTAAACCCGAAAAAAAAAAGGGAGTGCGCTCCAGCATTAAACAACTCCAGCTTGGAATACAAAGAAATGAAGCGAGAGAAGTGTAGTTTTGAAGGAAGAAGATAGTGTAATTGGCTTTTCGTTTCCATTCACAACGAGCAGGGACAACTTCGAAAATGTCTTGAGTGGAAATATCAGTGTCGTATTTGTTCGGCAGCCAATTGGGAGAAAAATTCTTGCTAAATGAGCACGGCAAATGACAGCGTCGCTAAGGTCTCACTGGTTTAGCAAGAAAGCTATGGTCGATCAGCGGAAGACGGGTGCTGTTATTAACGGTGCCCTAGAAGCCTGGACACATATAACGCATTTTAGGACTTCAACGTCTGGAGTATTTCTATGAATGTACGGATAAATGTAAGCGCGTTCCATTCTGTTCTGAAGAGGGATAGGAAAATTCCGTGAGCACACAGCCAAAGAAAAAAAAAAGTTGAGAAAAGTTCTCGAACGTTCATCATGCACAGAAGTGCATGGATGCACCAGGCAGGACAGGTGATATGCTGCTTATGCTTATGAAATGGCTCGTAGCAAGGGTACTAATCCTCCCTGTGATCTACTCTGGCACATTTTCTTTTAAAGTGCCTGATAGCACTATGGGCACAAATCAACTCTAATCCTCCCTCACTTCCAAAGTATTCCTGAATAGTATAGACGCAATAAAAGATCAGCTGAACTTCGAGCTCCAAGCAAGGGATATGCAAAGTGTTTCACCTAAATCTTCACACAATTTTTAAATATAGGCTTTTAAATCACAAGGATGATTTTTCAGCATAGCATTGTGCGCGGTGTAGTACATCTGAGTTCCAATAAGACGTGCTAACAATCGAGCTGATTAACTAAAATCGAATAGTTAACTTTATAATTATTACTGTTATGTGTGTTAATTACTGAGAGGCGCATAGCCCGTCGTAATTAATATCCACATCAGTTTTAGAATTTGGAAAACGCTGTTAACCTGGGCACTGTGGCCCAGCAAATTTTGGGCATTTCGACAAGGGCACTGGAAAGGTTGCTTTGCCTGCAAGTTTCTCGAAAGCGTATGCATTTTGGCGCGATGCAGCCAGAATTTGTTGGACGACAGTGCTGAGAAAAACCGCGTTTTCGAAATTCTAAAAATTCGTATGTTATTGATTACGATGGGCTGCACGTTTCTCAGTTATTAATGAGCTTAAGAGTTCACTATTAATTATTACTTACTCCACCCGCTAGTTAGCGCGTCTTAACTGTATTCAGATGTACTACACCGCTGACAATGCTACTCCGAAAAAAGCGCTCTTCTAACTCAAAAACCCTATATTTGGCATTTGTTCTGCTTCCTTCGAAAAAGTAACCCTCTGTAGAGTTTCGAAGCGTGTTAAACATCATCTTGTGCACTGTTTGTGCACGCAGTTTGCTTATGTGTGTTCGCTCGACTGGGACTGCATTCGAAAGTTTAGTTCCCAGAAATGTAGACATCGTCAACTGCTGTCGATGGCATACTGGTTTTGGTCCAACTCAGTGGGTGAAGTAATTGAAAGGCTTAGCTTTCATTTATTTAATGTCAATACCAGGTTGGTTCTAAGCTGGGATCAATGTTTTCCTAATTGAAACATTGTTACGCGTTCTCTCGGTGATGTTCTGAATTCATCACCATGTTTTTTGTTTCGAAAAATATCAAATCTGCGAATACGATACGGCAATATTTTCGGCCTCTTCTTTAGCAGTACAAGCCTTCATGCTTCTACACCCGAAAGTGCTTTTAACGCGAAAGCTTTAAGGCTCCCGTAGTGCAGAAAACACGGCGTCGTCGCGGCGTTGTGAGCGAAAAATCCCCAGCGAACGAACCTAGGCAGGCCGCCTAAATCACGTGACATTGTGGCGTCTGCACAACCTGCCCATCGGACTGTGAGCAAACTGGCTACCGTGGCAGTTGGTAGTTAACTTAATGATTGGTCGCGAGATATTACTCGGGAACAACCTATAGGTCGCCCAAGCCCCACCACTGCGCCAGGAGTGGTATGAGGACTCCCAGGGATCTAAGAATGTTCAGCAGAAAATGACCAAATCCTCATATATGGGTATGAACCCATTATCTCTTAGGACGGAAAACTAGGCTAGTTGGAATAGATTCGTATAGAAAAAACAAGCGCAAAAAACAGGAACCAGAAGGCTAGAGGACAAACACGTCGCTGTCTCGCAACTGGAGGAGTGGTGGTGAATGCGTCAGCCGTCCTTCCGTTCAGCTAGAGCTATAAGGAGTCTGCATTTTTGACTAGTCATTACCGGTGATTGTCGGTACGAATGTAATCTTTGGTGTACGCCCCCCTTGCAGCATGCGAATTGCTTGGGTGTCTAAGTGTGCCACTGTCATTTATTAAACCTTTGAGTTGCTAGACAGCGCCGTGTTTTTCCTCCAGTTTTCTGGTACCTGTTTTTTTGTTCTGGTTTTTCAACATTAATGCTATCGCATCATACCCTCCAGGAGAAGCTTAAGTGACCCCTCCAATTTTTTAGCGGCAGCAATTGCTGGCTATCAATGTTGAAGAGTTGCTCAATAATGCGCAGTGTCATACCGGTGTGAGCCTAGTACCCGAAGCTAGAATGGAACGCCATGTAATCAGACTAGATGCTTGTAGAAAAGAAGGCAACAGTTATTGACACTGAGAAAAACATAAAAAAAATTGTTTTTGCCGGAGACATCCGTTCTAGTGGGAAATGGTTCATGATATTAGTTTAGATAGAAGGGATTTTTTCAGAAACTAGAAGCAAAGAGAACAATATGCCACCCTTGCAAGCTCCTCATCTCCGTACTTTTCTCTCTGACTAAAACCGACGGTGGATTTTTGAGGTGTAGCTTGCAGAAATGACTATCCAAACGGGATCGTGACTGCAATATCTATTTTATCTGCTTTTGAAGATCCGGAAGGCGAATCCCATTTTTTAACCATTTATTGTTTTTATACTTTGCTAACGCTGCCAGTTTTCAATACGCACGCCCAACGTTGAGTATGCAAGCTGAGAAATTGAAAAATTACACAACGTAGCTTTCACCAGTGCGCCTAATCTTACCTACCCAAACACCTTCAATATTTGCAAGCTTGACAAGCTCTTCGTACTTGATATGCTACAAAACCTCGGGCCTTAATGCTTCGATGTGCTTAGCCGGATTGGGCCACACTGAAAAAGAATCGTGTTTGCAAAAAGCGATTAAGAGACATCTCAGAATCAATGTGTCCTAAGGGGGCCGTGCCGCCGCACATGTTGCGAGCACATCGGTATCAAAGTAAGAAAGAGATTAAATGAGGGAAGGCGAGAATAATAATTAATAGAAGGCCCCACTTTGATGCTCAGATTGGGGAAAGGGCATAAGGGAGCATATAAACGAAGACGACAAAAAAAAGGGCCGAGGTTAAAATTAGGAGTTTGAAGTAAAGAAACACAAACTTTGTCTGCGGTGAAGTAAACGCCTATCTCTCAGGCATTCACGCTTTGGAAGCGGAAAAGTAGTTGGGAGATTTGCAAAGCTACTGCTTGCCTCATGGAATTAAAGCCCTTTCCCGAACTCAAGTATTCATAGACTAAACCTTTACTTGCAGCTATAACTCCCACCCTGCGTACTAAGGCGTGAGGTTACATCGGTATGTTACCCGGGCCTAAACGTTGCGCTCTTCTTCTTCTTCTCCTTAGTAAACATGGCACATACCCACGCAGGGGGATTGGCCAAGGTTCAGTAGATAATCCCATGAGGTATTTTGCGCGGGGAAAAATAGGCATGAGAAGTCTAAATCAATATAAAAATTGGAACAGTCAAATGAATTAAAGAAGTATGAATTACCAGGAATAGAATCGAGCATTTTTGGACATGCGACAAAATTTTCTATACAGCTAACAAATATTCGATCGGATGCACTTATGTAATCATGAAGGTAGCCGCAGACTCTGCTTAACGGGAATCCCTTTGCGCTCGCACCGAACGAAAGAATAACTGGAAGAGACAGAGGGAGTCCTATCCTCGAAAAAGGGACCTCCAAATACTGTTACCTCTGAACTGCGAACCGCCGGCAAGAGAGGAGAAAAAGATCTATTGTTTCAACTTGCCCACCTGATACACAAAGGTTTGTTGCAGCGAACCCACATCTGCATAAGTAAACATTTTAGTGAGGGATTCTGCATCGCAGAAGTGTCATTGACACCTCACAAAGCCTTGATTTACACCACCGGATATTCCGTGGGAACTTTAAGTGTCGAAAATCCACGGTATTGAGAAATGGATCACTCAGGTTGGCTGAAATATGTTGGAAGTGCTGGAAATCTGAAGTTTCTAACAGAATGAGGTGAGGGACGGGATAGATTACAGGAGCGCAGAGAGCTGAACTTGCCAATAAATCAGCCACCTCGTTAAAATAGACGCCCGAATGCCCAGGTACCCAGACAAAGCGGATCTCACACACTGTGCGCGGAACAAAAAACCTAAGCGAACAATGCAATAAAGATTTTCCCGAATTTTGGAGAGAGACTTGAACTGAAAGGCAGTCTTTAAGAATAAGAACCCGTGCTACATGCCTAGGAAGTTCGAGAAGAGCGAAACCAATGGCCAGAAACTCTGCGAAGAATATAGGAGTATAATCTGGGATACGAACGGAATAGCTCAAAGCCAGCTCCTGCGAATATATCCCAACCGCCGCCTTCTCACAGCTGCCGGAGGCATCAGTGGAGATAACAGTATGAAGAGGAAAATTTTGCGGGGCTAACAGATTCTGCGTGAACCTAACTTGCTGAAGCTGATAGCGTGGCCAATAATTAGTGAAAAACAGGTGTGGGTGGGATAGAAAAATGGGACTACGAACGCCGGGGGCCGGGTCAGAGGACCTGAGGAAAGTACGCACTGTTAGAAGTTGGAAGCGGGAAAAGAGACCGGGGATACAGGGTTCCAGATAAAGGACAGCGTTTGAAGCTGATTTTGGGAGCCCGAGGCATAGCCGTAGGGCACGCCTTTCCAGTTAAGCTAATGGCTGCAGCTTGTAGTTTTCGCTACCAGAGAACAAGACACAAACAAACTCTAGAATCGGTCTCATATAAGCCTTATAGAGCAACAGTAACGTGTCACGACGCATGCAAAACTTTTTATTGCCAGCTCGAGTCAACCGGCCCAGCACACGTTCCCCTTTAATAACATTATTCTTAATATGGTGTCGCCAGTCCAAGCTTTGATCATAAGTAACACCTAGGTATGCCTAGGAAACATGCTAAGGCGCCCGTGTGCTGTGCGATGTCAGTGCAAGTTAAAGATCCCCAGGTGGTCGAAATTATTCCGGTGCCCTCCACTACGGCACCTCTCTCTTCCATTCTTCTTTCACTCCCTCCTTTACCCTTCCCTTACGGTGCGGTTCAGGTGTCCAACGATATATGAGACAGATACTGCGCCATTTCCTTTCCCCCTAAAACCAATTATTATTATTATTAATGAGAGAGTGTGCGCCTCAATCTGGTTGTCTATTTGAGCTATTCGACGCCGAAGCGTTCTATTGTGGCATTGTGTTTTCAAGCGGTTTCGCATGCTTTCGCGGGCCTGCCATTGGTTTAGGAGACGGCTGTCTGTACTGGATTATCAGCCGTGGCAGGTTATCCTTGAGTAGTAGCAGGGACATAGCAGTAGCACCTCTTTCTTCCTTGATTCTTTCACTCCCTCCTTTATTCCTTTCCTTACGGCGTGGTTCAGGTGTCCAACGATATATGAGACAGATACTGCGCAATTTCCTTTCCCCAAAAATTAATAATAATAATAATAATAATAATAATAATAATAATAATAATAATAATTAGTAATGCCTAGGTATTTAACCGACT
This sequence comes from Amblyomma americanum, assembly GCF_052857255.1. Taxonomy (NCBI): domain Eukaryota; kingdom Metazoa; phylum Arthropoda; class Arachnida; order Ixodida; family Ixodidae; genus Amblyomma; species Amblyomma americanum. The sequence continues at coordinate 111,808,593 of NC_135498.1, forward strand.
CCACCTGCGGTATTGGAGTGGAGCGGTATACTAGCGAGGTGTACAAAGGAGTATCGGGCGGAAATACCAGCACGCCACATTCGCTGACATTAAGTGATAAATTATTTTGGTTCAACCAGACTTCAATAGCATTCAGGTATGCCTGCAAACGCTCGTATAGTGCATGAATATCCTTTGCTGATGCGAAAAAAGCTATATCGTCTGCGTATACATAAACTGCAATGTTTGGATGAATGGGTATGTCCCGAACCATTATGTTGAAAAGCAGTGGAGACAAAACAGATTCTTGCGGCACGCCTCTTGATTGAACATAGGTATTAGAACAGAAAGATCCGTCTGTACAGAAGAAAAATCTATCCTTTAAAAATTCACAAATCCAAGCATAGATGTAGTGCGGTGGATGTAGCTGAGCAAGGTTGTTAATAACGACCGTGTGTTCAACGCTGTCATAGGCTTTAGCAACATCAAGTCTCACCAAGGCAGCAACTTCTCTCTTGCGCATTGAGAGTCGTATTCGGCTTTCGAGATCCACATGCGCACACCATATGGAACAACCCCGACGAAAGCGAATCTGTGCTGAGCTGAGGCCGTTAACGTGATGAACATGCTCTGTGAGGCGACTGTGTACTACTCTTTCTATTAGCTTTATAAATTTCAGCTTAAAGCAATCGGCCGAATATTGTCTAAATGAAATTCATTCTCTGAATTTTTCAAAAGTAAAATTATTTTCCAAATTTTCCAACTGTAAGGAATCCAAGACTTTTGCAATGACGCATTTACAATATCCAGAAGGTGAGCTGGAAAGTCTTGCGCTAAAATCTTTAACGTGCCCACAGTAACCCCATCAAATCCCGGGGCAGCAGACTGCATCGAGGAAATAACTGGGAGGAGTTCCGACTCGTCCACCTTGGGGTAGTCCGATCTGGGGGTGAGAGTGTGCAAAGGTTCCGTTTTCTGCACTTGGAAACGTAAAGCCAGCCCCTGAGCGATACGTTCAAGGCGTTGCTTAGCTTCCTGCGGAGACAATACCATTGACTTTATGCGGTTGGAGGTCGGAGAGTTGTTACTTTGCGCCATGAATCTATATAGAGCCTCCTTATTCTGATGTTTAGAGATATATGTGTTTAAATTTTGATTATAATCCTCATTTGCTTTTTTAACAGTTATTTTGAAAGATGCAGAGTAGAACTTATAATTTATCCAATTAGCTGGGCTCTGATTATAGGAAAGGCTTTTCCATGCTGCTTTTTTAAGCGGATAAGCTTTCTCACACTCCTCCATCCACCAAAGAGACGGCTGTCTGGCAGGGCAGTAGCGCACACAGGGAATACAGAGCTCTCAGCAGCATCTTGCAGAAAAGAAATTGCCCGCTGAGCTCTTTCTGCTCGACCTGAGCTAACTATAGAGGGAAGCGAGGCAGATGTCAATTTTTTATACGTAACATTATTTACAAATTTCATGGTTGCACCTTCTTTTCTGGTAGGAGAGGACATAATAGTAAAGGTTATTGGAAAGTGGTCACTAGATGTACCTGAGCCTACTGTTAACCGTGCAGATATTCCAACCCCACGAGACGCTAATGTTAGATCTATGACTGAGCGAGAAGCTCCCCGCATAAAGGTTACTGATCCGAAACTGCAGCAGCGCACTGCATTCATAGACATCCATGACCAGAGAAGCTAGCGCCAGGAGTCAGAGCGACTACCCCAGACACTGTGGTGCGAATTAAAATCCCCTGCGATGACTGTGTTGTTTGCTCCACTCAGTAAGGTATCCAAACACTCTGTCCTGTGAACACCTACAGGAAAGTAGACATTAGCAATAGTTACTGTGGCGCACTGTGGAAGGGAGATTTCAACCGCCACCAACTCACAGTCAGGGAGCATAACTTTCTGCGAGATTGATGCCCGGTGACATATTTTTGTAGAGATCATAGTTATTAAACCACCACCCCTGTCATTAATGCGGTCTACCCTGAAAGCATGGAATTTTTTTATTGAAAATGATTTAAGTGGAGAGAGGCACGTTTCTTGCAAAATCACAATATCTGGAATATGTTTATGAAGAAATATTTCAAAATCCGTGAGAGAGGAAAGTACGGAACGACAATTCCATTGCAGAACTTTTAGACCCGCCATGACTATTGACTGATGAAAGAGGCAGCAACAGCCTTCTTCAGCACATCAGTCTGGGGGATTAGTTTGGGGGGGTCCTTTCTTTGCTTTGATTTGCGGAACAGCTGACTTCGGGGGTGAGGAAAAAACTCGACGCTTCTGGGAAGGACAGAGCATTTCAACATCCGTGTTACAGATATCTACGTGAGAGGCACTGCTAGGAGCGCTGTTGGCAGGCGGGACTTGGGATGCGTCAGGAAGCGACATGGAGTCACTCTTACGAGCAGCACAATTTAGGAGCGATGCAGGTGTCGCCGCCGAAACAGATGATTGAGAAAGCAGAGACATACCTGCAAGAATTTGAGATAAAGCCTCGGTGAAGTTGCACAGCAGTCGCTCGACCACCACAGAAAGAGCCTGTTCTACTGAGAACACTCTCGAAGTAGTCAAACTTGACTCTATATCTGCAACAGAGCTTCGCGCACGGCTGGCATATGTATTATTCTTCCGATCCAGAATTGCATACGCATCTGCTCTCGAGCATCGCTTCGCTTGAATTATATCTAGCAGGCTTTGTTCGTCAGCTCGCTTCGAGCAGTCGGCATCATCAGCTGAGTGGTTACACTTGCAAAGGCAACACTGGGGCTGATCAGAGGAACAGCTGTCATCCGAATGCCCTTCTCCACAAACACGGCAGCGGGTCACCAGTTTACACGCTTTACCACTGTGACCAAACCGCCAGCAGTTGGTGCATTGAAGTGGACGGGGTTGCAGAGGATCCACAAGATACACTATTGGCCAGACCTTGAGCTCAGAAGGACAGGAGGAGCCAGCAAAAGTAGCTATAACTTATTCTGTCGCTACACGAACACCATTTAATTCTCTACTGCACCGGTAGAGAGAAAGAACCCCCACACCTGCATCCTGAAACTCCTCCAGTATTTCCTGTGGGGAAGATGCTAGGTTCACTCCACGAATCATACCTTTGGAGCATACGAGCTGTTCAGGGATGAATGCTTTCAGCGCTAATGACTGAAATATTTTGCACTGGAGCAGGCCTGTGACGCAAGCAATGTCAGAGAACTTGAAAACAATGCCTCTACGGCCGAACGGTCGCACCTCAGAGATCTGGAGGTAGTGGGTAGTGAGATACCTTAGCTCCTCCTGAAGAACCCCAAAGGTTTTCATCTTGATCATTCCCTCACCGACCGGCACGAGCGCCACAAGGTCCAGCGGCAAGATTTGGGTGGGCAGGCTGGCAAACCAGGCTGCCGACCCTTTGCCCGGGGAGGTCAGCGACATACCTGAGCCAAACGCTCCCTCAAATGCACATTAACCGCGCCTACAGACTTAACCTTAGGCCTGGCCAAATCCCCCACGCAGAACGGCTTCACCAGAGATGAGCACGCAGACACCACCAGGAAACCACAGGCACCACAGGCACCACTCATGATTCACAAACCATGCTTCTTACTCATGGGCATGGTTGAGAGCTTTGCCTACGTGAGCTGTATGTGCGTCGACACGACATAACACGGGCTATGCATGCCCTCGAATCAGTGCCAAGATACAATTACTGCGCCTTGCACTGGGCCGTTTTGATCTTTGCCCGCTGACAGATAAGATGGTTCGCGGAAGGTAGCAGCAGTGATCGATATATGTAAATACACCCGTTCTATGGGAGTAGGATGAGCGGTAACTATCTCCGTAGTGTTAACTCCTCATTCCTTGCCATCCACTTGGGGCATGCGTACCTCATGCTACGGGGCACGGTCAAGTTTTTGTTCAAGTGAACTGATCTTGGTTAACTGCCCTGTGCTGTCATCTTCAGATAAATTCAATCCAACATGTTTCCACCTACGTCAGTGCAACCACTAGTAAGTGTAATCCCAGCTAAATAGGTGAAACTGTTTCGCATCTGCGTAGCAAGAGCGACTTTAAGCATATGTGCATGAGCGGCTCATGCCAAGATCGAAGCTTTGTCACCACAGTTCTCAAGCCGTCTCGCTGGAAGCAGACGGCCTGTAAAACCTTCCACATCACGGCATCATGGAACACGCGTGAATGTTACCGGAATTTCTTGTGGTTTATAAGGTTACATTCAATCGTAGTTTGCAGGGTAATTCATTCCAGTTTTCCGGTGAAGAAAATTACCTGACACTGTAAGAGTTAAACGGTAACTGTTCAGTGGATTTACAATCTCTCCGGATGTTCATGTTGCTCTGAGAGAGGAATCGGCGTCCAAGGGCTTTACAACGCTGCCTAGAAGAGAGAGAGAGCGCAGCCGTAGCATTAGCTTGTGATCAGTGTCTGGCCAGTGGGCTGTGACGTTAGCAGTTCCGTGTGCGTTGAAGATCATGGACAAAGTAATTCCATACGCATTCTCGTCAACAGCTGAAACCGCAGGACTTGACAGAAACGAATTCAAAGACAACAGTGATATCGAAAAGACCATTCCTAGGATAAAATTCCTTCTTCCTTTAATCGCCTTCAAATAACCCAAATTCGAAGGCATTTTTGTGGGCGCTGTATTAAATGACGTGATGTCCAAACACCTTTCCATAAATAAGTGACGCCGTAAAAATGAGCTCAATCTCACGACGTCTATTGGAATGGAGGTATCGAGCACGAGGCGACGGCCTCGGCATGTTTGGCAATTTCACACGTCGGCTAACCAACCGCGCAAGCCTACAAGACGTCCCAGCGCTGTCGGAGCGTACTCTTCAGTGCGAGCAAATTTAGCTGTAAAGACGAGGGGCTAAGCGGCTTGTTTACTCACGGTAGAAAACAAATGGTGCAGCGAAATGAGTGCAGCCGCACAGCGTAGGTGACCAGATGTCGACGAAGCCTATCGCCCGTCACTAAGGGGGACCAAATAATGAGTATTACAGGGCATTCTCTGGAAGTGTAACGCGTATGCCACTTTGCTGTAACCTACGCGGACGAAGGGGGGGCTTCGGATCCGATTTTAAAGCAATGACGGTGTGAAGTAATTAACTGCACGTTAAGCATTACGAACAAAAAAAAAGCAACGCTTTTTCTATCGGCAGCAGGATAATAATCAAAACATCTTTGGTGCAAGATAAGCGGTATAAAGAGTTGCTGTCAGGTACACTAAAGACATCGATAAAATAGTTAATTTTTTTCTTGCGACAGTGTCTGCTGGGAACACTCAAGGGAAAGCCAGTTCCCGTGAAGGCGGGCTAAAAAATTTGCGTCGCCTATGTGTTGTCTTTTATACATAACGCCGCGAATTTGAGCTTCCCGTTGGCTACTCTAGTAGATGAGGAAAAAAAAAAGAAGACGAGCAAGATGAATGTGAGCGGACAAGCGCGGTGTCAATTGTGTTTCTGTTGATTTGCTTTACCGAGTTGCGACATGCGAAGCTTCGTTTCTATCACAGGAGATCGATGGAGGCAACCATCGCCGCTCTAAGCCCTTCGAACAGCCTTACAGACTTTAGGAACAATTCCTCGGGAGCGCACAGTATTTCTCGATGCAGTTCCGGACCTGAGCTCTCGACGGTCAAGCTTAGAAAACACTGAGCATTGAACCGCTTTGTTTGCTGCAAACTCGCGTTTTTATCAAAACCGAATTCGGTGCGGTCTCGGGTGGGCTTCACTCTGGGCCCAAGAGGTATTTCATTTCCCATCAATAGGACAAAAAGGATCGCGGAAGAATGATCGCCACCGCGGAAGGTTCGGCCAATGCATTATTCACTAGCGGGTAACACCGTCGATTTGCGGTCGCATAATATCAAGACAGAATTGACATCCGCGTAGGTTTATCCCTTAGCAGTAAGAGGTGCAGCAACAAAGCAACATCAACAACAACAAGCCTAAAACAACTAAACTAAGTGTTAGAGCTACACCGAAAGAGTTGTTGTAAAAGAAAGGGCATTGCATGAGGTACTCAAGAATTCCAGGGAGCCTTCTGCGTATAAGCTGGCTGTGCTTGCCGTGCCTGGATGTGGATTGAGGATTGGCTCGGCATAGCACCCAGCGTGCACGCTGCTTTTTGTTTCAATGTACACTTTTCTGCATATTTCTTTATTTCTCCTTCTCTTCACAGCTGTCACGACAAAGTAAAATAAAAAGAAACGAGAACGTATCAGCGGGCGACTGGGGTCTGGCTCTTGGGCTGTTTTCTTAGGGCATGGTTGCACATATCGGGATCGTTGTGTTCCATGCTAACGGCTTCAGCTCTAGCCCATGAAACGTGGAATAGCGCCCCGCGGTGTAAGCATAGCGAGCTGTCCTATAAATAGGAGAAAACTTTCACTGAGCCACCTTGCGGTGAAAGGAGTTTTTGGTTCGCGTCATGGCGTGGCCATGACGGCACACCATATAACGAGGAAGAGAAAAATTCGAAGTCACGGCGCGGGTAGGTAACGAAGGCAACAACAACAACAACAACAACAGGTAGGGGCGGGCCCCACGGACAAAAGAGCGAAACTCGGTGCCTGTGTACTGGCAGGTAGGTTATGGGTGATCGCTTGTACCAAACTCGATCGCTTGCACGCAACCCTTAAATGCTAGTCGCCTGGCCGTAAGTACTTTCTGGCCGACTCAGTGGTTATGTAAACTGTTCCATTAAACGGCCGAACTATGGTGGTGAAAGAATAAGCCGGTACAGCGAGCATGCCTTGCTTAAGGAGAGAGAGAGACCTTTGTAATGAAAAAATAAAGAAGAGAATTTAGCCGGCGTTTAAAAATCGCTGGAATGCTACTCTGCGTAGGAAAAGGAATTCAGGACATAAAGACGGAAGGAGAGCGGTGCGGAAAAGGTAAAATGAAAGAAAATATAAGGTGAGAACATAAAATGTGGCCATTATATAAGTAGTCCTGTTCATCGGCGAAAAATGATGCAACATATGAATGATCAAGTGCATAATTCGACAAATCGGCTAGCAAAGTTCACAACGTGAGGAATGTGTGAGGGTATCATGCAAGGTGAAATTATAGCTTGTCAAGATGTCCAATCACCTTTAAACACGCAAAAAAAAAGTTCATTGCATGTCTCTGTTGCTTAGGGCAGGCTAATGCACCGCAGCTACGTGATCACAAAAAAAAAGAAAGCAGACATTAATCCGAGTGATCAAATACCTCTGATAAGGGTACAGCAGACAAGAAAAGGAAAAAGATGGGCTCGTTATGACATACATAACGGAAGAGAACACTCACCGAAACCAAAGAGCATAGGAGATTCTTTCTTTTAATTTGTGCTGTTCAGCAGCGGGAGATTAATTGCTTAATTTCTTAAAGATAATTGATTAGAATGCAGTAGAAAAATAACCACACTGCACTGATAGGATCCGAAACTACGGCCTCCAAATTTCGCGTCCTGTGCTCTACCAACTAAGCTACGACGACGGCTGTCCAATTTTTTGCTTTGGGTGATATTTATGTGTAGTGTAACAGAGCCTTAAGAGTGTTCACCAGCGCTCTCCTCGTCCCTAGCGGCGCACGAGGTACATACTGTATTAAAGCTATTGCCCTGTAGGAACGCGCTAATACAGGATGTACAATGTCAGCTTCTACGGATGAGGAGAGCGCTGGTGTACACTCTCATGGTTCAGTTACACTACACATAAATACCCCTGAAAGCAGAACATTGGATAGCCGTCCCTGTAGCCCAGTTGGTAGAGCACCGGACTCGAAATTCGGAGGTCATGGGTTCGGATCCCACCAGTGGGTTGTGGTTATTTTTCTTATCCTTAAAATAATTATCCAGTCAGCCTCCCATTGACGGACACCAGAAATTAAAAGAAAGAATGCCCTATGCTTCTTCGTTGCGGTTACTGTTAGCTTCCGTCATGTCCGGTAACGGTAAGTTACACGTGCGCGTTCAGTGCTCAAAATAGCGAATGATAGTGTTGTAAGCCTTTAAGAAATTGAGTTCACTGGAGGGAGCCGAAAGGAATACGCTAGATAAAGGATGTGTTTTCTTCAAATGTAGATATATACTAGTCTCCACAATTACATGCAAATGAACCGGCAGGAAGGAGGCAAAGCATACGGTTGTTTTTGAAATAACAGTGCGAGCACTGAAAATTGGAAGTGGAGTGCAAATTAGCACGCTCCCTAAGACAAATAAAAAGAGGCTGCTAGCGTGCCAGTCAGAGCTTTTTCGCAGCTTAGTATAATTTATGATCTCAATGACTATGACATTCGGACTGTGAGTACGAAGTGGCAGGTTTTGTGCCTGCCGCGAAGGTGTTCTATCGTTGGAGCCGAAATTGCAGAATACCTGTGTGCGAAGATGTGGGTGTAGAATAAACAACCGGGAGTGGTTAAAGTGAATCTTCAGCACTGTAGCATAGTGTGATCCAAAGCTCACATCGCTGCATTGGCAAGAAGGAATACTATAACCAATGCTACCCAGCCAGGATACCTGATGGACGGAAAGTAAAGGTGAGTTCCTTATGGAATGTAAGCGCTACTTAGCTTCCAATATTATCAACCAGCTTCCCCCGTACTTTCTTTAGTAGAAGTGAGCTCTCTCATGAATACCGAGTTGGTAAACAATAAAAATAATGAAGTATAAGCTAATTCGCTTTTGTAATTGCGCATATTTACTGCTGCGTGAAAGAGACGAGTACAAAGTAGCAAATAAAAACCAAGGCAGTAGAAGCAAACCATAATAATGAACTAACTAACCCATCAAGTTTTATTGTTATCGTAACTCCTGTCTTATATCTAAGCCTAAATCCGCTCTGACAGGTAATTTGGGTCGTGTGCATTTCAGGGCAAGTTTTTATTGTAACTTGACATGCATGACCTTCTCGGTACCCTCGAGTATTTCTGAAACAGGAGTCAAACTCAGCCGGCATGAGGCAGCGTTTACTTTCCAGGAGTAGAATCTTTCGCACCATACACTGACCTTCATTTTTTTTTTTTTGCAAAACACGCGATGAACATATGCTGCTCAGCAACAAATTGTTTTTCAGTGACAATCGAGAGATAAGCGCCGGAATAGGGTGTGTGAGGTTTTAGGCTTAGGCATGGCTAAAGTCTGTGGAAATAGGCGAAAATATGAAACATAGGAGCAAAAACACAAGAATGACTCAGTGAACATTTAAAAGCTTCCGCTCTAATTAATAAAGCACTAAGTCCGCTTATCGGCACTCTCGTTGGACGCACGGAAAAAAGCTGGCCCGGATCTCACTGCTTCGCAAATCCGAACCATTTATTCGGCGCGGGAAATCAGCGACTCTAATTAGGATCCTACTTTACCCCAGTGTAATAAGGCTCCACTGAGCGAAATCGGCGGACCGTTAAAGCGCGAACGAACAGCGTGCCCCCGTTGATTAACGCAGAGGAAAGGACTGAGCACTGCGAGGACCCCAATCGCTGAGTTTTTTTTTATTACTTACTGAGCGAAGCCTTTCGCGAAAATTTTTTTCTTCTATTTTAGCTCTTTATGCATCGTTATGCAGAAAAGTGCCTAAGCTATATGCACGCCTAATTTGTGAGCATCACCTGCAGTTGCGCAGCTAGACTGGAAACTCGGCGAATTCAATGGCTTAAAAGCAGCATGGCGGATTTGAGAGCCCAGAGCAGCATGGGAAAATGAGAGCGAAATAGTACGTTAATGAACGGAGTAAGAGGTGAGTTACAGAGTTCGTTACAGAGTTCCATATCTGGCGAAATTGAAAGTTAGAGGAGGACAGTGATTGACCTAAATTTAGAGCCGAAGCAACATAAATAATTGTCGCAGTCTGTTAGCGCGCAGGCACGAAAAAGTTTTTCGACCGCGGTTGAATGGGCAGCAAGCAATGAAAGAATCTGTGTATGGAGCCGCTATGGTCTCATGGCAGTTCTCCCACTATGGCTGCATGGCACGTTGAAAGGCGGCGGTCACAGTGGTCATCAAAACGTGCAGATCAAACGATGGTATTGATTTGTCTGTAGAGTGCTACGCCCACTTGCACATTCATAGAATAGAGCAGTGAATTGCGCAGAACCAAAAATATGGCGTTTCACCCACTTAATGAAGACGAAGCACTGTCAGCTGCGCTAGTTTCATTGAATGGTATTTCGTAGTGAAATGCGTATTTGATAGAAAGCGACCAAAAGGTGCTAAAGCTATAGTTGGCTGTCTGCACCTGCGCACTCAAGACGCCCGCATCAATTGTGGCAGGCACAATCATCTTGTGTAGCTTCTACTATTAACCGTTAACCTAGAATCTGCTCGGTGTTTCAGGAAACGAACTGAACTGGATATCTGGTTTACTCAGCCATGACGTGGCCTTTTTCGGCTCTTTTCATTATTTGTTCACTACGTCTCCACTCTTAGAAAGGACCGCAGCGCTTGAAACCACCTCGGTTGTTTGAAAGACTTTATTACGTTCGGAACATTCCTCGCGCTCTAACGTGTAGCGTATGCATGTGCCAGAGAGGCATTCATTGCGCGGACCATTTAGAAAGACAGTCTGAAGATACAGACTGTGAGGAGGAAGCAGCAAGGAGAGCAAGAATGGGTGGAGTACTATTTATAAGCACCATTACCTCATGAATACTGGTTACTGGTATCGCTTATGAAGAAACTACCTATATGCCATAATTGTAACTTCTCAGTGCTCGAAAATGAAAGCATAGCGAAGATGTGGCAAATTTGACGTAAGTCAGGGCAGAGGTTCATGGAGAGGAAAATGATAGGGTATGCATTTAAAGAAACGGGAAAGGAGGAACAAGTTAGAGATATTCTAGCTCAGTTGAGGAAGAGAAAATGGACGCGTCTGTAGCATAAGTAATTCGATGAATAGCTGTATGATGCTAGCTTAATGAAAGGGAATAGGTTTCGAAAAGAAAGCATAGGGCGGCAAGAAGTGACATTAAGACATAAGATTATGAATTTGCGTGGAATGTACGACTGGGCAGCTGGTGGATGAAACAGTTGATTGTCGATGAATCTGAGAGACTTGTGCAAAAAACTTAGCAGGCACTCTTAGAACAAGCCAGGGACGGGCCCAATTGCTGAGGGTTTCCTTTCGTGCAGCCCTGCAGCTGGCAGCTGGACAGTGCAGTCCTCTAGGTCTGCTCTTATCAGCCGTGGGCGTGCTATCATCAGGCGGACAGCCTACTTCTTTCTCGGGACTTAGTCAATGAGGTCCTGAAGACATCGTTTGTGTTAATCCGACCGAAGATACTTCAAACACAGAAGCAATCATCGCTTTTGGCGTCGGTTGTGAACAAATTTTGTGTTTTAATGGACAGTATGTTAGCCCAGTTTCTGATTTCTTTTCCCTGGTATGAAAAAATGTCTAAAACAAAGACAGAGCGTGTATATTATATATATATATATATATATATATATATATATATATATATATATATATATATATATATATATATATATATATATATATAAGAGAAGTGGGAACTTCTAGGCACAATTATTTATCAACGTTTGGTCCAAACTTTTCAGTATATATATATATATATATATATATATATATATATATATATATATATATATATATATATATATATATATATATATATGTGTGTGTGTGTGTGTGTGTGTGTGTGTGTGTGTGTGTGTGTGTGTGTGTGTGTGTGTGAAGGGAGCGAACAGTCAACGAAAACCAAGGTGCATAGGGAATGTTTAATTGTTTTGTGTTGTGCTTAATCTATAGCTTAAATAAATTTACTTATAAAGCATCAGAAAAAACAACCATGCAACCGGCGGGATCCGAACCCACGAGCTCCGAATATCACGTCCAGTGCTCTACCAACTGAGCTACGGTGACGGCTGTCCAATCTACTGCTCTCGTGGGTATTTAGGTTTAGTGGGTGTAAGTGAACCTTGAGTGTGTTCACAAGCGCCACCCTCATCCAAAGCGGTGGACGTAGCACGTTCTGTAATACCTCGCGTGTGACGTGGAACGTCATCTAACGGCGAGGGCGGAAACTGTGCGAGAGCCCTCTTATGTTACCTATGGCATCAAGAGTGCCAGAACCGAGACGCTCGTTAAGCTATTAGCAGACAAGGTAAAGGAGATGAGGGGCTCATATGACAAACATGTAGGGAGCGAAAAGGCACCGAATCATGGTGCATAGGGGAATTTTATTTTGATGTGTTGTGCTTATCAGTGGGATAATAGTACTTAGATTAATCTATCGCTTAAAGAAAATTTATATATATATATATATATATATATATATATATATATATATATATATATATATATATATATATATATTGTCACGTAGTGGTGACGGCAGTCGAAGCAGCGATGAAGACGGACGAAAGGGTCTTCTAAAAGAACTGTTTATTGGGCTGACTTGCACCCAAAATGGACTGAATCACTCGGCGGCGGCGAAGCGACAAGCGTGCTCGGCGGTCGTCGAACAGAATGCCCGCCGCTGTCGGCCGTGCTCAATTTAAAGCTGATAGCGAACATTCGAGATAAAGGGCGCAAAGTTACTAGAACATTCCGGAACAACGTAGAATCAGCTTTGCCTGGCTGCGATCAATCGAGATAAATCTAGTCGCGTCTTGCGTCGCAAACAAAGCGATAAGGTGGTGTCGCGGCAGATTTGAAAAACGAACAAACACTGCAAATATTGGCGGCATTACTCCCCTCTCAAAGAAGCATCGACCCGATGCATTAAAACAAATAATGCGACTAGTAAGGGAAAAAAAACGGATCTTGCGAAAATAGAGCATGGAAATGCAGCGGCCTTTAGCGCGCATAATACGGCTTCAGACGGACTACATGGACAACTTCTGGTCGTACGCGGCGTCGCTGGGATGAAGTCATTGCGTCAGGGATGACTTCATAATCCAGTTCACCCAGCCGACGAAGAACCTTGTACGGGCCGAAATAGCGGCGCAAAAGCTTTTCACTCAATCCACGGCGGCGAATGGGCGTCCACACCCAGACTTGGTCTCCTGGCTTGTATTCCGCGTTGCGTCTTCGTAGGTTGTAGCGTCTGGCGTCGGACCGCTGCTGATCTTTGATCCGTAATCGGGCAAGCCTTCGAGCTTCTTCTGCGCGTTGAAGGTAGGCGGCAACGTCGACGTTCTCTTCTTCTGTAACGTTGGGCAGCATGGCGTCTAGCGTGGTCGTGGCATCCCTGCCATGGACGAGCCTAAAAGGCGTCATCTGGGTGGTCTCCTGCACTGCGGTGTTGTAGGCGAAGACGACGTAAGGCAGGATGACATCCCAGGTTTTATGTTCGGCATCGACATACATAGCGAGCATATCGGCGATGGATTTGTTCAGGCGCTCGGTCAGTCCGTTGGTCTGCGGATGGTATGCAGTTGTCCTCCGGTGGCTGGTTTGGCTGTAGCGCAGGATGGCTTGCGTGAGTTCCGCCGTAAATGCTGTTCCTCTGTCCGTGATGAGCACATCGGGGGCGCCGTGTCGAAGAAGAACGCACTCCACGAAAAATTTGGCCACTTCTGCTGCTGTTCCGTTCGGTAGGGCTTTCGCCTCGGCGTAGCGGGTCAGGTAGTCGGTCGCTATGATGATCCACTTATTTCCAGATGTTGACGTTGGAAAAGGCCCAAGCAAGTCCATGCCAATCTGCTGAAAGGGTCTTGCGGGAGGTTCAATGGGGTTCAGAAATCCTGCTGGTCGTGTGGGAGGAGTCTTTCGTCGCTGACAATCTCGGCATGTTTTCACATAGTGTGCGACATCGGCAGACAGTCGGGGCCAGTAATACTTGTCTTGAATGCGGCGGAGGGTGCCAGTAAACCCGAGATGTCCAGCTGTCGGCTCGTCGTGTGAAGCCTGTAGAACTTCTTCGCGGAGACAAGTAGGTACAACAAGGAGGTAGGCTGTTTTGTTCGCTGTAAAGTTCTTCTTCACAAGGACCTCATTCTGCACACAGAAAGAAGACAGTCCTCGCTTGAATGAAGCGGGGGGTGAAGAAACTTTGCCTTCCAGGTACTCGATGAGGAGTTTTAGGTTGGGGTCCGAGCGTTGCTGCTGAGCAAAAGAGCTTGCGCTGATGGGTCTCAGGAAGGCGTCCTCATCGTCGTCCAGCGGCGGTGCATCTACAGGGGCTCGTGAGAGGCAATCGGCGTCAGTGTGCTTGCGTCCGGACTTGTAAACGACGGTGACGTCAAACTCCTGGAGACGCAGACTCCATCGAGCGAGTCGGCCAGAGGTATCCTTCAAATTGGCAAGCCAGCAGAGCGCGTGGTGGTCGCTGACCACCTTGAACGGCCGTCCGTAGAGGTAGGGGCGGAATTTCGACGTAGCCCAGATGATGGCAAGGCACTCCTTTTCAGTGGTCGAATAGTTAGCCTCGGCCTTGGAAAGGGAACGGCTAGCGTAGGCGATGACCTTCTCCAGCCCGTCACTTTTTTGAACGAGAACGGCGCCTAGTCCCACGCTGCTTGCGTCGGTATGAACTTCAGTATCGGCGTTTTCATCAAAATGCGCAAGGATCGGTGGGGATTGTAAACGACGCTGAAGTTCCTTGAAGGCTTCTGCTTGCGGCGCTTCCCATTTAAACGGCACGTCTGCCTTCGTCAGTTGGGTCAGGGGCTCGGCGATGCGCGAAAAGTTTTTCACAAATCGTCGGTAATATGCGCATAGTCCGAGAAATCTGCGCACTGCTTTCTTATCGGCCGGCGGTTGAAACTGTTCAATAGCAGCTGTTTTCAGCGGGTCTGGGCGTACTCCTTCCTTGCTAACGATGTGGCCTAGAAACAGCAGCTCTTCGTAGGCAAAGTGGCATTTCTCTGCTTTCAAGGTTAGGCCAGACGACTTGATTGCGTCTAGTACTGTTCGAAGTCTTTTGAGGTGCTCTTCAAAGTTCGAGGCGAAGACAACGACGTCATCTAAATATACCAGGCAAATCTGCCACTTCAGGCCTACCAGCACTGTATCCATTACTCGCTGAAACGTCGCTGGTGCGGAACAGAGACCAAATGGCATCACCTTGAACTCAAACAACCCATCCGGAGCTATGAATGCTGTCTTCTCGCGATCTCTTTCGTCGACCTCAATTTGCCAGTAGCCGCTCTTGAGGTCCATCGATGAGATATATTTGGCGTTGCAGAGGCGGTCCAGTGTGTCGTCGATGCGGGGGATGGGGTAGACGTCCTTCTTTGTTATGTTGTTCAAGCGGCGGTAATCCACGCAGAATCGAAGTGCGCCGTCTTTCTTTCTCACTAGAACAACCGGTGCCGCCCATGGGCTGTTTGAAGGCTGGATGACGTCGTCGCGAAGCATTTCTTCGACTTGGTCCCGGATGGCTTGTCGTTCTCGCGGAGACACACGGTAGGGGCTTTGACGAAGAGGTCGGACGTGTTGATCCGTTATAATGCGATGCTTGGCAACTGGCGTCTGTCGCACCTTCGGCGATGTCGAAAAGCACTCACTGTAGTTTTGAAGCAGATTGCGGATCTGGTCTTGTCTGTTCCGGTGCAGGGCTGGGTTGATGTCGAAAGTGGGCGAGTTCTCTTGGTCAGGCGGATCTTCTGCGGAGGGGTCGGAGAGGGCGAAGGAATCTCGTACGTCAGATATTTCGTCGTAGAAAGCAATCGTCGTTCCTCTGTTAATATGCCGGTATTCTTCGCTGAAGTTAGTCAGCAGTACTTCGGCCTGGCTATTGCGGAAATGTGCGATGCCTCTTGCGATGCTGATTCCTCGGTCTAGTAGCAACTGCATGTTCCCCTCGATGATGGCTTCAGTGTTTATGGCTTTCGTGGCGCCTACGGTCACGATAACGCTTGAACGGGGTGGGACGCTCACTTCTTCCTCCAGGACACTTAGGGCAACGTGATTTTGCCGAGTTTTCATCGAAGCGATGGCTTCGTCCGTCGAAAGCGTGATCAGCTTGGATCGCAGGTCGATGATCGCCTGATGCTCATTAAGGAAATCCATACCCAAGATCACTTCGCGGGAGCATTGCGGTAGCACAACAAAGGTCGCAGGATAGGTATGTCCTTTGACAGTCACTCGCGCTGTGCATCGTCCTGATGGCGTAATGAGGTGGCCCCCGGCGGTGTGAATTTGTGGGCCGTCCCAAGCCGTTGTGACTTTTCTGAGCTGCGCAGCGAATGTTCCATTCATCACCGAGTAATCGGCTCCTGTGTCGACTAGAGCGGTAACTTTCCGACCGTCGATAGTCACTTCTAGGTCAGAGGTCCTGGCTCTTGCATTGCATGTCGCTCTCGGCGTCGGGTCACGGCTTCGTCGCGTATGCGAGTCTCGGGTTGGGCGTGTGGTCGAAGCTCCTCTGGGTGGCGGCGTCGATTTCAAGGTAGCTTGCGTCGTGGTCGAGGTTCTCATTGTGTGCGGCGTCGGTGCAGCGAGTGTCGGTTCTTCATGCGGCGTCGCGGGTGCAGCGTCTTCATGGGGCGTGGTTGGTGGAGGATCTTCGGCGTTTAGCTCGTGAGCAACCTCACCTCCAGAGGTTGCTGCCTTTAGTTTCCCCTACGGGGGCTGGGCGACCTTCCTCGTACCGCGGCTGCGTAGCTGCGGCGTGGCGACGCAAAGCGCGAGGTTGACGGCGATGGTGAGCGCGAAAAGCGGTTCGGCGTGTACTCTTCTCGACGCAGGTACTCGTCGATTTCGTGCGGACGTTGTCCGAAGCGTGGTGGTGGGGCGTTAACGGCAAATCCTCGAAGACCGATACGTCGGTACGGGCAGTGACGAAGAATATGGCCGGCCTCACCGCAATGGAAGCACAACGGCCGGTTGTCGGAAGTCCTCCAGGCGTCGCATTTCCTGGGGCTTGAGCATCGGTCATAGGCTGGGCGGGCGGGGGCTGGGAGGCGGCGTTGTGGAACGATTGGCTCATCTCGGGGAGGACGTGGGGGTTGTCGCTGGGGCTGAGCAGTACTTACTGCAGCGGCGTAGGTCATGGCCTGGGGTTCTGTTGCCGTCGGGGTGCCAAGTGCCTGTTGCACTTCTTCCCGTACCACATCCATCAGAGTCGCTGCTTGTGGCTGTGGGGAAGATGGCAGTAATCGGCGTAGCTCCTCTCGGACGATCTCGCGGATAACTTCCCGCAAGCTGTCGCTGGTGGTGGCCGGCGTGTCCGAACGGATTGCACAGGCAGAGGAAGGGCGATTGTACTGCCGAGCTCGAACGTCGAGGGTATTCTCAATCGTGCGTGCTTCTTGCATAAACTCCTCGACTGTTTTTGGCGGCTGGCGGACGAGGCTTGCAAAGAGTTGTTCTTTTACGCCACGCATTAAAAACTGAACTTTCTTTTCCTCGGTCATCCCGGGATCAGCGCGGCGAAATAGGCGCTTCATCTCCTCGACGTAACTGCGGACGGGCTCATTCGGAAGCTGGATCCTGGACTCGAGGAGTCGTTCGGCTCTTTCTTTCCTCACGACACTGGTGAATACCTTCAATAGTTCTCTCTTGAATAGCTCCCATGTCGTAAGGGACGACTCGTAGTTTTCGTACCACGTGCGTGCGGAGCCATCCAATGAGAAAAAAACGTGTCCAATCTTTGCCGCATCATCCCACTTGTTGAATGACGCCACGCGCTCAAATTGGTCCAACCATTCTTCAGGGTCTTCGCCTAGGGATCCATTGAAAGTTGGCGGCACCCGCGGCTGCTGCAGTATGATCGGTGTCGACATCTTCGGTGAGGTTGCGGTGCTCGTAGCCGCGTCTTTTCGCTGTCTGGTGCGGTCCGGCAGTTTCCCGAACTCAGGCTCCTCTCCCTGGAGACGTCGGCTGGCTCGCTGAGCTGCTGGCTCGTCCTCGGGTGCGAAGCGCTGAGGGCTGGCTTCACGACTTGAAGGGGGCGTCCGGAACATGGAAGGCTACCCCGCACCTCCACCAGATGTCACGTAGTGGTGACGGCAGTCGAAGCAGCAATGAAGACGGACGAAAGGGTCTTCTAAAAGAACTGTTTATTGGGCTGACTTGCACCCAAAATGGACTGAATCACTCGGCGGCGGCGAAGCGACAAGCGTGCTCGGCGGTCGTCGAACAGAATGCCCGCCGCTGTCGGCCGTGCTCAATTTAAAGCTGATAGCGAACATTCGAGATAAAGGGCGCAAAGTTACTAGAACATTCCGGAACAACGTAGAATCAGCTTTGCCTGGCTGCGATCAATCGAGATAAATCTATTCGCGTCTTGCGTCCCAAACAAAGCGATAAGGTGGTGTCGCGGCAGATTTGAAAAACGAACAAACACTGCAAATATTGGCGGCAATATATATTGTAAAGGACTGAAGCTGAGGCGGGGCCGTCCGCTCGAATGCCTAGCATTTAATGCCACTTCCTTGTCCTCTTCTCCCCGCGCCTCCAATCTTTATTTCATCTTTGACGTCACGACTCCGGACCTGAAAGGAAGAGACAACACTACAGTCCTCAACACATAATGCGCTTCATGTCTACGAGGATTCCAAGAATGTCTGTGAAAGCCCGAAGACAGTAGGGGTCAGTCATACATCGACGCATAGGGATCGTAGAGGCTTTGCAAACGACTGCGACCGTAATGACAGTTGCGGTTAATACCAACGTTTCAAGCAAACCATGCGAACACTGCCGCTTTGCTTCAACCGCGACACGTGCACTGCGACACTGTTTCTTCTCCGTCTGTCCGAATCTGCCTGAAACGCTGCAGTACACACAAACCACGCATTGTGTCCTAACCGTTCAGTGATGACCTAGGACCCATCGTGTTTCGAAGTCAGTTTACGCCCTGCCGACTGTAGGCTGCGTCGCACCCAGACGTCTGCAACTTCATAGCAAGGAGCTGGTCAATGTCGGCGGTCTACGTTGCGTTTTTCGCCTGTTGCGCACAAGACGCTCTTTCCCGTGCTTCCGACCTGATGCGCTGACAAGCTGCCTGTCGTGGCACAGGGGTCCCGACGTTGATAGGTGTTTCGAAGTTACACGTACCTGTAAGTTGAGGCTGTTGTCCGTACAAATTTTTGTAAGGCGTTGTTCCTGCAGAACTTTGCACAGAAGTGTTGACAGCGTAAGCTGCCGCTCAGAGGTGCTGGTCCCAGTCTGCCTCGCTTGAGAGTGGTACGCCAATGCAAAGTGGTGCTCAACCTCCTCCCGGCACAGGTACACACAGATTTCGCGACTCCGGGAGGTGGTCGACCGGTCCGATATTAGTGTTCGGGAAAGCCCATGCCGCCATTCGAACCGGTCTTGTAAAAAGTCAACGACGTCGTGTTCAGCGAGAGAGGGCACAGCGGCAACCTCCACAAAGTTTAACAAATAATCTACAGCCACTAATATATACCGGTTGCCTACTGCTGATGTTGGCAGAGGTCCAATGTGATCAACCCCTATCCTGACAAATACAGTGTTAGGCAAAAGGATTGGCGTGAGAAACTTGGGTTGTCATCCTGAAAGACGTTTGTACTCTTGGCAGACTTCGTAGCTGGCAACCCACGCGCGGATGTTGCTGCCCATCTTGGGCCACCAGAAGTGTTTTTGTGCCTTTCGCACTGTGGCTCGCTAGCCAATGTGCCCTCCTGTGGGGAAGTCGTGGATGGCGTGGAGCAGCTGCCCGCGGGGAGCAGCAGGAAGTACGAGGAGATGCTGTTCTTCCTTGCGGTTTTTGAGCCAGTGCCGGCGGTACAACGTAGCATCTCGCAGGACAAACCTGGAGTTGCTCCCGGTGTCCCCAAGGGAGGTCATGATAGCCGCCAAATCTCGGTCGTCGTTTGGGGCCTTTTTTATATCCTGCTGACTAAATAAGAACCAACTTTCGCTGGACCGAGTTCGAGAGCAGCCGTCACAACTGGAGTGTCGCGACAAGGCATCTGCAGTGCGGTTAAGAGCCTCGGCACGATGCCGCACATTATATGTGTATTCTTGGAGAGTAATTATCCAGCGAGCGAACTTGTGCGTCAGGTGCCGCTTCGTGAACACCCAGGAGATTGCGGAATTATCCGTTAAGAGGGTAAATTTCCGATCAAAGAGGTAGTGGCGAAACTTATCGTCGACACTCCAGACCGCCGCCAGACATTCCAACTCGTTGGAGTGGTAATGGCTTTCGGCATCGAACAGTTTGCGGCTAGCGTACGTAACGACGTGCTGACCACCCTGAGAGTCGCACTGGAGCAGAACTGCCCCCAGGCCGACCTGCCTAACGTCAGTGTGCACTTCAGTGTTCCAGTCTTCGCGAAAGTGTCTAGGTACCGGGCACTGAGTCAGTTGACCTTTGAGCGCTTGAAAGGCTCTTTGCTGCTGTTCACCCCATGCGAAGTTATCGCTCTTTTTCAACAAATTCGTGAGGGGAGCTGATGTGGTGGCAAAATTGGCGACAAATTTTCGTAAATAAGAAACCATGCCGAGGAATGCCTGGAGCTGCCTCACACTGCCGGGTGTGGGGAATTCGTGACGGCCGCTATCCGCTCTGGGAGCGGGTGAATGCCCTCCGCAGAAATTTTGTAACCGAGGTAGGAGATCTCTGACAGACCAAACTTACATTTCTCGCGGTTCAACCGGAAGCCAGCTTGGTATAACCTGGCCAGAACATTATCTAGATTCCGGAGATGCTCATCTTCGCTGCCGCCGACGACCAAAATGTCATCGAGGTAGACCACACAGGCGTGATATTTGAGAGAACCCAGCACCATGCTCATGGCGCGCTGGAAAGTGCTTGAAGCTGTACGTAGCCCAAAGGGCATGCGATTAAACTCGTATAGCCCCAGTAGGAGTGCGAAAAGCAGTGTTGCCTTTATCCTCTACGGCGACGTTGATCTGGCAATACCCGGAGCGCAAATCGAGAGATGAAAAGTATTTTGCGTGTCGGACGGCGTCATGTGTGTCGTCGATACGAGGAAGCGGGTAAGAGTCTAGGATCGTGTGCTTACTGAGATCTCTGTAGTCAACGCGAAGCCTCAGAGTGCGTTTTTCTTGCGTGAGAGAACAACAACCAGCATATCGCGTACCTGGTCAGCGATCACCGTTCATTCGCGCTTTGCGTAACGCCGCAGAGGTTTTGTTATGTTCGGGTGATTCTCGGTTGTTATGCGGTGAACAACCAAGTGAGTGCCAGGGAGCTGGGACACTAGTCTCCGCGAAAATGGCACTGTGCCGGTGCAGTAGGGCACTCAAAGTTTTGAGGACCGAAGCCTCACCTTTAGGATGCTCGTCCACGGTTGCACTTCACCGTTTTGGATGGAAAGAGCCACGTCCCAGGACATGAGGTAGTTCGCAGCCAAGATGAGGTCAGCAGGCAAGTCCGCAAACACCGGGACGCCCAATAGGACCTTGCTGCCAGCCTCAGTGCGGATGCAGAGATCGACTGCACCAACGGGAACGGCGCTCCCCCCCCCCCCCCCCAAGCCTTGCAGTGGAGACGAGGTCCATCGACTAAGAGGGACCGGTGCATGCCATTGGAGCAAGGCCGTTTGCTGGGCGCCGGTGTCACCCAGCGCGGTCAACTCCCCGATGCCGTCGACATGCACCGGCAGGAAAGGAAGGGGATGGTTCTGGAAATGCATGCGCGGTGGGCAGCATGAAGAAATTCATTGTGCATGTGGCGAAGTCGTCCGCATGAAAAGCTGCCGCGGCGCTGCTGTGGTGCTGCGGAAGATGTCGCGGTGGCAGCAAGGATCCCGCGACGACTGGCGTTGTCATGCAAGGCGGCCGTCCGGTGGACAAAGATGGAGAGGCTGTCGGTGTGCAGTGTGGACACAAACTGCGCGTGGGTGGTATCGTGAAGCCCGTCGACGACGTACTGCTTATCAGCGGATGTGGGCCAGTCGATACTGAATGCCTGAAGAAGACGGACCATGTCGTAAATGTACAGGGTGACGTCTTCATCCGAAGCCTGGCGCCGCGATTTCATCGTTGTGAATTTGACGTCGTGCGCACTGGCCAGGTGTGGAAAGGCGGCAAAAAGGGCAGCGGTCCAGGCCGACCAAATGGTAGCGGCGGCCTTCGAACAGGCATTAGGCGCGGGCGGCACCACGGAGATGGTCTTCCGCGACGGCGAGCTTGGTGGCGGAAGACCAGTCAGAACGCCGGCTAGCAACGTCGACAACTTGTATCCACGCTTCGTCATCATCAGAACAACCACGGAACTCCGGAAGCAGTACTGGTGGCAGTGGGCCCCCAGAGGACAGCGAAGTGCGACCAAGTGCTGCAGTGAAAGATGCGGATAATTCCCGGAGGGTAATAAGGGCTTCAGGAAGGAGGGCGAGGGCCGAATCCGCCGATGAGGCGTGGATGCCGTTCTCGGACAGGACAGAGGTGTCAGGCGCCGAGAGAGTCGGGCGTGTGACTGCCCGGCCGCTGCGAAGGTGGAGCGGGTCGGGGAGGTCCGGGTCAGGCCCGACGTTAGTCGACTGCGCCATTGTAAAGGGCTGAAGCTGAGACGCGGCCGTCCGTTCGAATGCCTAGCCTTCAATGTCACTTCCTTGTCCTCTTCTTCTTTACCTCAGTAAACATGGCACCTTGTTCTCTTCTCCCCGCGCCTTCGATCTTCATCTTTGTTGTCCCGCGCATCACAATATATATATATATATATATATATATATATATATATATATATATATATATATATATATATATATATATATATATATATATATATATATATATATACATTTCATAGGCCTGCACGATAGGCTGTGATTTTCACGCACGCTTACTGACTTCTCATACAAACTTCATCATCATCTATCAGCCTAACTACGGCCACTGCAGGGTAAAGGCCCCTCCCATGTCTGCCCATTAACCCTGTCCTTTACCAGCTGCGCCCACCGTATGCCTGCAAACTTCCTAATCTCATCCGCCCACCTAACCTTCTGCCACCCCCTGCTACGCTTACCTTCTGTTGGGATCCACCCCGTTACCCTTAAGGATCAGTGGTTATCTTGCTCTCGCATTACATGCCCTGCCCAAGCCATTTCTTCTTCTTGAGTTTGGGTAGTATGTCATTAGCCCGTGTTTGTCTTTTTTACCCACTCTGCCCTCTTCCTGTCTCTTAATGTTACACCTATAATTTTTCTTTTCACAACTTGAGTTGAACCCTTTTCTCTAGCCTCCACGTTTCTGCTCGGTAGGTGAGTACGGGTAGATACAGCTGTTGTATACTTTTATCTTGAGGGATATTGGTAAACAGGCATTCATGACCTGCAATATACGCTCCACACCATTCTTGTTGTTCTAGTTATTTCCTTCTCAAGATCCAGATCAGCGGTGTTGCAAATGGGTCGCAAGCCCCAAGGGTAGCGTTGGCCTGGCGGCCTGGGGCACAGCTGGAAACATCCGAAGGTCCTGGCAAAGGATGAGTCGACTGCCAACAGAACAACTTGTTTATTCTAGCATCGCAAAAGAGCAGCCGGTCAGGGAGACCACGTTACTCGACGGAAGAAATCGAAGCCTCCCTTTGGCGTCCGGGGCAGCTGCCTTTATACCCTCGGAGTCGAGGGCAAGAAGGAACGGCTCGGGATGAGGCGCACGAGACAGCGACGCACGGACACGTTGAGACGTGACGTGACGCGTCCGCCGGGCCGGAGCCGGTCAGACCTCCTCGCCTCCCAGTTGGGGAGCTCCTCTCCCCGGCTGCCGCGCTTTGACAAGCGTGGGCACCCACATGCACACACACACACGCACACACGAAGACACGTGGCATTGAAACCTGCCTGGACGCGCTTGGCGGGAGGCGTTGCGGCAGCGCTGAACGGGCCAAAATGACCGCCACTTTGAACGAAGCCCCGGCGTCCGTTGCATCCGCGCCGGCTATACCGCGCGTCGTAGGCGAAACGTAACAGACCGCCCCGCCGGGAGAAGGAGATCCCGATGGTCAGGGGACTGCATCCGCTGTCCGGAGGGATGTCGCTCGATGATGCTCGTAATCAAAATCGGTCGTCCCTCGGCGTTGCTTGAGCGCAGCGCACAGAGAAGGCCTCGTTCTCAGGTTCAGGTTCACACAGGACACTGCAAAGTGACTTCGGGAGAGTTGCCATTTTTGTTCCCGTTCCCAGCAAGCGTTAGAACTACGCCGAAACGCAACCGCTCAGTCAGCAAGCACGAGACAACCCTCACTAAGCTCTGCCAGGCTCTTTCCCCTTTTATACTACTGCCTAGTTCCTTACAGTAGTCAAGCAGCACTCAGAACGCGTCCACAAATGGGAACATTGCACTAGAAAGCACGTCATCACTTTGAAACACTAAAGAAAAGCAATATGTTAAAAATCCTGCCTCAGGAAGAAAACATCCGTAACAAACAACTTTGAGGCGGATTCCTATGTTAGGGGCCTCGACTTAAGCCATCGGCGTTACCGTTGAGACTCCCCTTTTTGTAACGCACCTCAAAGGAATATTGTTGCAAAGCGAGGTTCCAGCGCAGGAGGCGGCCATTTTTGGGAGAGATGGTCTGCAGCCATTGGAGAGGGCTGTGATCCGTCTCAATGATAAACCTCGAGCCGGCTAGGTAGCATGACAATTTCTGAACGGCCCACACGAGACACGCACACTCTTTCTCGGTGGCGCTGTACGCCTGCTCACGACAGGTCAGCTTACGACTAGCATACAGGACGGGGTGTTCCACTTCTCCATTTTTCCGTTGGCACAGTACAACGCCCATGCCTCGCTCACTAGCATCGCACTGAACAACGAACCCTTTTGTGTAGTCTGGCGATCGTAGCACAGGCTGGCTTGTTAGGGAGCTCCTTAGGGCGCTAAAAGCTCTTTCCTTTGTCTCGCTCCACACGACTGTTTGGGGCTCTGTTTTTCTTAGAGCATCCGTCAGGGGAGCCGCGATATCGGAGTACCTGGGGATGTACCTCTGATAGTAGCCGGCGACACCTAAGAACGACCGAATATCGCTCTTCGTGCGCGGTTGCGGGAAGTCTCGCACAGCCGCCACCTTTATTTCAGAGGGGCGGCGACGACCCTGTCCAATCACGTGACCGAGGTAGACAACCTCGGCCTGTGCTAATTAGCACTTGGGAGCCTTGACTGTCAAGCCCGCTTCGCGCAGGCGGGTTAGCACTGCCCGCAAGTGTGCCATATGCTCAGACCAGGATGCGGAGAATATCGCTACGTCGTCTAAATACGGTAAAGCGAATTCTTCCTGTCCCCGCAACACTTTGTCCATGAGGCTTGAAAAGCAGTATGACGCATTCTTCAAACCAAAACTCAAAACTTTAGGACGGAATGTTCCCACTGGTGAAATGAACGCCGCATACCTACTAGCCTCTTCTGTAAGTGGAACCTGCCAATAACCCCTGACAAGATCTAGGGTGGAAATAAACTGAGCGCTACTAACTTTCTCAAGGCGCTCCTCGATGTTAGGGATCGGATAAATTTGATCCTTAGTGATGGAATTAAGCCTGTGGTAGTCGACGCAAGGACGAGGTTCCTTGCCCGGTACCTCAACTAAAATCAAAGGGGAGGTATAATCACTCTCACCCGCCTCAATAACACCGAGCTGTAGCATTTTCTTTACCTCAGCCTCCATAATATCGCGCTGGCGGGGTGACACCCGGTACGCCTTGGATCGTACTGGCTCTGGAGAGGTAAGTTCTATTTCATGAGTAAGGACAGAAGTCCTACCAGGCCTCTCAGAGAACTGATCTTGAAACTCTTGTAAGAGTTGGTGTAGTTCGGTTTTCTGCTCAGGCGACAGCGGTGCTTTACTGAGTAAGTCACTAATGACCTGATCGGTGTCTTCCCTGTTCGTCACTGAGCCTAGTCCCGGAAGCTCGACCTGAAGCTCTTCGGGAACGTTTACCATCATACACACCACTGCTTCCCGTTGTCTATGGGGTTTGAGCAGATTACAGTGGTAAACTTGCTGTGCTTTCCGTTTTCCTGGCAGACTCACCACGAAGTTAACGTCCGACAGTTTTTGAACAATTCGTGCTGGGCCCTCCCACTGCACGTCGAGTTTGCTTTTTAGCGATGTGCGCAATATCATTACCCCATCGCCCACCTCAAAACGACGGGCCCTGGCTGTCCGATCATAATAAACCTTGGCCCTCTGCTGCGCCTTTGCCATTGCTTCACCTGACAACTCCTGTGCCCTTCTTAAGCGTTCGAGGAGCCTAAGCACGTACTCGACCACGACTGGGTCGTCGCCCCTGCCTTCTCACGAATCTCGAAGCATGCGAAGCGGAGACCGCAGCGAGCGACCGTACACAAGCTCAGCTGGCGAAAACCCCGTGGCCGCATGCGGCGCGGTCCTCAATGCAAACATCACCCCAGGCAGACACAGCTCCCATTCACTTTGTTGTTCAAAACACAATGCTCTCAACACGCGCTTCATGACGGAGTGGAGCTTCTCAACGGAATTCGACTGTGGGTGGTACACTGAGCTGTGTAACAGCTTTACCCCACACCTTTCGAGAAAGGCTGTCGTCAAAGCGCTAGTAAACACTGTGCCCTGATCTGACTGGATTTCCGCAGGAAAACCAACTCGCGCAAATATGGACAGTAGTGCATTGACTATCTCAACTGAGCTGAGTTCTTTAAGCGGCACTGCTTCAGGGAACTTTGTCGCTGGGCAGATCACAGTCAAAATGTGTCTGTACCCCGTGGCTGTTACCGGCAGAGGTCCCACTGTATCCATAACGAGCCGTCTAAAAGGCTCCGTAATGATAGGTACCAACTTCAACGGCGCCCTCGATTTGTCCCCTGGTTTGCCAACCCGCTGACAGGTGTCACACGTCCTCACAAAGTGTTCCGCGTCACGAAAACACCCTGGCCAATAGTACTCTTGCAAGAGACGGTCCTTAGTCTTCTTAACTCCTAGGTGTCCGGACCACGAACCGCCGTGCGACAAGCGCAACAGATCCTGACGGTAGCACTGAGGCACGATCAGCTGATCGAACTCCCCTCCCCTGCGGTCTAGATACTTCCGGTACAGGACCCCACCTCTTTCCACAAAACGAGCATTTTTCTTGGCGATACCTTCCTTGACATTGCAGCGCATGTTTTCTAGGCTGCCATCCTTTTTTGCTCGGCTATCAAAGCCGACCGGCTGACTTTTAGCAACCTATTAAGTCCATCTGACGTAGGCGCGATGAGCTAATCTGCAGATAGCTCTTCTAACTTTCCCGTGTCGGGCGTTTCCTCTCCAGTACCTGGTGCCTTCAACGCTACAGGCTCAATTTTATTCAGTTCGGACGTGCTCTGAATATCAGCTTGCTGCGCCTCCGACCCTTTCTCATTGTTCGACAACGTCGGCCCCGCAACTACCGCCTTTGCAGCGAGCTCCCGAACTCTCGATCTGGTTAAGGCCTGAACGCTAGCCTCACCCAAACAAAAGCCCCTTCTCGCGCAGGAGGTGATAGGACCTGTTCGAAAATAGGTACGGGTACTGTGGGGGCAGCATGATGACACTGCGGCCTCCGTCTCAATTGCTCCGAAAGGTCCTTCAATAAGCACTTTTGCTACGGGCAGACACACGCTATGAGCTTCCACGGCTTGCTTGATCCATGCACACTCGCCCGTGAACATATCGGGTGCTACGTAAGAGGGGTGAACTACATCCATTGTAGCTGCGGAATCACGAAGCACTCGGCACTCTTTCCCGTTCACGAGGAAGTCTCGCATGTAAGGCTCGAGAAGCTTCATGTTCTCGTCAGTGCTGCATAATGACAAAAACACGACTTTTGTTTTTGTTTCTGGACACTGCGCCGAAAAGTGACCCGGCTTCTGGCACGTAGAACACACGCGCGCTTGCCTCGTCTCGAACCGCTTTCTGCGTTCGGCTTCGGCTGCCGCCGTCTCCTTACGTTCGGTCGGACTGCTTTCACTCGTATCCGCACTACGTGTGTCCCCCCTTGCTCTCATGGGTGTGAACTTCCGCCTCTCAGACTTGGAGCCAAATTCACCCTTTTGACCGTCCCTAGCTCCGCGAGCCCAACGCGTCACAAACTCCTCGGCTAGCTCGGCGGCTTTAGCCACTGTACTAACGTCTGGCCTATCCAAGACCCAGTACCGCACGTTCTCAGGTAACCGACTATAAAACTGTTCCAGCCCGAAACACTGCAGAATTTTCTCGTGGTCACCAAACGCTTTCTCTTCTTTGAGCCACTCCTGCATGTTTGACATAAGCCTGTAGGCAAACTCTCTATATGACTCCCTTCTGCCTATTTCATTTTCCCGAAACTTCCGACGGAACGCCTCCGCTGACAGCCTGTACTTTTTTAGCAGACTCGATTTCACTTGGTCGAAATCCTCTGCCTCCTCTCTCTTCAAGCGAGCGACTACGTCGGCCGCCTCGCCGGGTAACAAAGTGAGCAAGCGCTGTGGCCACGTTTCCCGAGAGAACCCCTGCTTCTCGCACGTTCCCTCAAAGTTAACCAGGAACAAACCAATGCCCTCTCCAAGCTTAAGCGGCCGCATCAGGTCAGTCATTTTGAACGATACTCGTTCTCCTGCACCGTGTGTCTGACTTCCATTACGAGCGCGTTCCATCTCTACCTCGAGATGCTTCATTTCCAAAGCGTGTTGACGGTCGCGTTCTTCTTTCTCTTTATCTTTTTGTTCTTTACGTTCGCGCTCGTCTTTCTCTTTTTGCTCTTTACATTCGAGCTCGTCTTTCTCTTTTTGCTCTTTACGTTCGCGCTCGTCTTTCTCTTTTTGCTTTTTATGTTCGCGCTCGTCTTTCTCTTTTTGCTCTTTACGTTCGCGCTCCTGTCTTTTTGCCCTCTCCTCAATGGTCTCAAGGCATTCCGACAGCTCGTCATCCTCAGCCTCCAACTCAAAAATAGCCCTTAGCAGTTCTGGTTTTCTGAGTTTGTCTGAGACATCCAGACACAACTCTCTTGCAAGCTCCAGCAATTTCGGTTTGCGCAACGGCTTCAAATCCATGGCTGCTCCGAATGCTGCTTTCTCTACTGCCTACTATTGTCTTGCCGCAAACTAACCCGGCAGCAACGACAACCACAATTACCAGCTCTGTTTCTGACACTAACAAAAGCCCGGCAAAACTCAGAAGAAGAAAGTCCCGCACTCACCAAACCTCGCAGCCAAGAATTCAGCGCAGTCGTTCCGCTGCAGGCAACTAGTCATTACACAGGGCTCGTTGCACTGCTCCCGGATGGTCGTTGTGCTGCTCAGCATACAGTTGACCGCATATCTTCGCTGCTGGCCTCCGTTGTCGCGATCCCACCGCTGGCAACCAGTTGTTGTAAATGGGTCGCAAGCCCCAAGGGTAGCGTTGGCCTGGCGGCCTGGGGCACAGCTGGCAACATCCGAAGGTCCTGGCAAAGGGTGAGTCGACTGCCAACAGAACAACTTGTTTATTGTAGCATCGCAAAAGAGCAGCCGGTCAGGGCGACCACGTTAATCGACGGAAGAAATCGAAGCCTCCCTTTGGCGTCCGGGGCAGCTGCCTTTATACCCTCGGAGTCGAGGGAAAGAAGGAACGGCTCGGGATGAGGCGCACGAGACAGCGACGCACGGACACGTTGAGACGTGACGTGACGCGTCCGCCGGGCCGGCGCCGGTCAGACCTCCTCGCCTCCAAGTTGGGGAGCTCCTCTCCCCGGCTGCCGCGCTTTGACAAGCGTGGGCACCCACATGCACACACACACACGCACACACGAAAACACGTGGCATTGAAACCTGCCTGGACGCGCTTGGCGGGAGGCGTTGCGGCAGCGCTGAACGGACCAAAATGACCGCCACTTTGAACGAAGCCCCGGCGTCCGTTGCATCCGCGCCGGCTATACCACGCGTCGTAGGCGAAACGTAACAGCGGTCACTACGTGCCCTAAGTAGACATATTCGTTTACAATTACAGCAGATGGCTACCAATTCTTAACAGCTGGTACCTTGCTAGACTGCTGAACATTACTGTGCTTTTCTGCACGTTAATTTTTGACCCACCGTTTTCCTTTTCCTGTCTAACTCATTGATCATGCTTTGCAATTCATCTTCTGAGTGACTCAGCAAAGCAGTGTTATCAGCGAATCGAAAATTACTTAGGTATTCTCTATTAACTCTTATCCCCAACTGCACCCAATTCAGGCCTCGGAATACCTCCTGTAAAAAGGCGGTGATTAGAATTGGCGAGATTGTGTCTCTTTGCCTGACGCCCTTCCTTATTGCAATTTTATTGCTGACTTTATGGAGGACTATGGTAGCTGTGCAGCTGCTGTAGACATCTTCCACTATTTTCACGTAAAGCTCTTCCACACCCTCACTCCACTGTGCCTGAATAGCTGCGATTTCCATTCAGTCGAATGCTTTCCAGTAACCATTAAGGCTATTTATAGTGGTTGGTTATAATCTGCACATTTCTCTATCACCTGACTGATAGTGTGAACATGATCTATTGTGAAATATATTTTACGAAAGCCTGCCTGATCATTTGGTTGATTGAATTCGGAGGTTGCCCTTACTCTATCAGCAAATACCTGTTACTCCCTTCTCTCCTCCATCTTTTCATCCTCTCATTCCTTCCACCCCCCCCCCCCCGTGCAGAGAAAGGAGCCGGTTTCTTCAACCGGTTAGCGCCCCTGCCTTTGCTTCTCCTCATCCTCTTGACTTAGCAGGATTTTAGCACCTGTTGCACAGTGGACGAGGCTATAAGGATGGTTTGATTTGGTTTATGGGGGTTTAACGTCCCAAAGCGACTCAGGCTATGAGAGGCGCCGTAGTGAAGGGCTCCGAAAATTTCGACCACCTGGGGTTCTTTAACGTGCACTGACATCGCACAGCACACGGGCCTCTAGAATTTCGCCTCCATCGAAATTCGACCGCCGCGGCCGGCATCGAACCCGCGTCTTTCGGACCAGCAGCCGAGCGCCATAACCACTCAGCTACCGCGGCGGCTGAGGCTATAAGGAAACACCAGTATGAATGTAAGAAGGTGATAGTCCAGTTCGTCGATGAAGACAAAAAAAAGATAGAAGAACAAAATGGAGTAGATTTGTAGATTAATAGCGTAGGGATGCGGTCGAGTCCACCTTTTGATACCTGAGGGTCTGGTCATGGTGACAAAAGGAACGAAATGCAAGGGATTAAAAAAAAATTGGTGATGGTTTAGCTCTGGTTAAACCTGTAGTGACGCGATAACTACAGCTGCCCGAGCGGCTGGTCACGTGACAAACCACGTTACGAACCACATGACCAGCCACGGCGCCGCGCCGTCGGCAGCTGCTCCGCACCACGTGGCCAGCCACATGATAGCGTGGCGTCGCCGCCACGGGGTGGTGGCGCAGCCACAGGGTGGCGGTGCCGCCACGCTGAAGGCTCGAAATGCTACCGTAATGTAGCTATCGCTACAATATAGCAATCTTGCTGGGCCAACAAGCACCCTAGTATGTATTATTTCGCTACATTAACATATCATAAAGGGTTTTGCACGCACACAAAGACTGCTTTGAGAGGCAGAATTCGTGAGGAAGAAAACCAGTTCAATGTGAGACTTATCAGGATTTTTTGAAAAAAAATGTTTTCTAAGTTGTGTGGAGTTCATGTTTGGTTTCATTGATTCGATTGTGTGCACAGGTTTATTAACGATTCAGCTGCAGCAGCGGTTTAAGCTCTGACCAGTTTCGTTTAAGGAACGCCACTTCGACTGGCACATTTCTGTTTACTGCGGTGCTCATGCTCCCTTCTTTTTGAAAGAAATGAGACGACGGCTGAGGCACGCAGCAAATGAAGACTTGTGTCTACACTGCGCACTGCTCAGTCTGCATAATGATAGGTGATACTGCACTAAAAGAATCCCAAGCTCTGGAAATGCCAGTCATGAATAGTGCAGGACTCACGCAAAGAATCTGTGAAACCCGAATAAAGGCGCAGCTGAAGCGAATGACTGCTGAAGCAAGCGACCGCCCAGAGATGTTTGATGCTGCGCTGAAAAGGACAACATGCTTATGATAGGAAACATGAGGGGACAGAGTAGCAACGGCTCCCAACAATGAGCATTCTTTTATCCTGTTTTAAGGATGTGGTCTGTATTGACAGCAGAAAAGAGGATGATCATATTGCAACATAATATATTTACACAAGGAGAATATATAGAGTGAAAGAAACTGGCATATGCGCAAACAAAACAGCTAGGGCAAGCAGCGTCCAGACCGAACAGCCACTTTGTCCTCTTTTTTCTCGAAGCCTACAGCCGTGACAGTATGAAGAAAACTTCATAGCACCAGAACTGCTTGACTCAGCTAAATATAAAACGGGTACGGAAGGCAGTAAGATGTGTGGAGACCAATTTTTTTTTTTTGTGAGGGACGGGGCCAACTCTACGCCTTGGACATCTTACGGTGGCGTTATTCATACCCATCGATCCGCTCTCAAGTATCTCCAGAGAGATAGCCGACTGCACTACCACCTTCTTACCTAGAGAAAAAAAGGAAGAGCAGGATACATCAATCACATTACAGAGTTATAGCATATGCTTACGATGTTCATGTGCTATCACATAGTGGTTACCGAGCTAGGCTGGCAGCAACCGTGCATGCGCGGCCATTATCACTTTGCCACCACTTAAGTGGTTCACTTTTTTCAATACGGAGAATTGGCATTAGCCTCCACACTGCCGGCAGATAAGCTGCGAAACGGGCGTAGGTGAGCCAAGCAAGGACAAAGAAAGAAAACAGCCTAGCATGCGGTTGATCAAACGCGTGACGGCAGCAATGGCAATGCCGCACAGGACGCAGGATGCGATGGCCTCCCTCTTCTTGGAGAAGTGATTCATTTTACCTCATTTTCAGACCCCGCACAATGAACGAAGGTGCCAGGGCTAACGGGCCTGGCGGGATATCGACTACTGTTGGTTACGATACAGCCAGGGTAAGCAGGGCGGCTAGCTTTACGGGTGCATTCGAAAAGTCACCGAGCCAGCTGTGAGCTTAAAAGTAGTGTTAGCGTTTCCATATGCAAAGGTAAAGTTTACCAACGTGTATGCAGCCTCTAACTGCATAGCAATTCTTGTAATGCATGTGTATTTAGGTTTACAATAAATGGCGGAAACATTGCCACCACCATCAATCTTCTTCGCCTCATGGTATCTTGACACTGGAGAGACAGTGTGCTAAAATGTTTTCGGGCGTTTTGCGCCGCGAGCCGGATAGTTAGGCGTCCGCTAGCACTTCAAGCGGTGAAGTAAACAGAACAGTATACTAAACTCTATTCACGACGCAAAACACATGTAAGGCCACCTTGTGTTAAGGTACGATGTGCTGGTATGGTGTGGCAAAGTTGCTGCAAGAAACTTCGTGATCAGCTCAAGGAGGCCTTAGGCACAGCGGAAATTTTGCGTGTGACCTTCTTTAGCTTCAGAGGTGGAGTGACTAGCAGTTTTGGTGGACGAGAAACACGCAGACTGAATGAGCTTCTTTTATTACTGCACGCATTTCCCAACCAACAGTGGCTGGTGCCTGCAGTAACAAATGCCTTCCTGTGTTTTGCTTGTAAGAGATTCCTAGTTGCGTATTGTATCACACGTTGAAGTAACCCTAACGTCTCGTGTATTGTATTTGTTACACATGCTTTGAACCGCTTGTCATCAGACATTTCTTTTTTCCCGGTCTCAGGACGAAAAAGCATTTGAAGCCTTTGTTAAGTCTGCCCGTTTTCTTCGGTAGTTTGCGGTTGAAATAAGCTGACTGCAGAAGAATGTTCTCTAGAATTTATTACATGCTTAAGCATTGTCCTCTGGTACATAATATTGTATCATATGGGGACAACTCAAGAAATGTAATGAATTAAAACGCAGCATTATGAGCAATTCGTTTTCCACTTTTAAGAGAGAAAAAATTCATAAGCAAAGCTTACTCTACAACTATAGTAGCTGCTCAAGCTTTTATCACTACATGTTTTGGAGTCAGCCGTTTTGGAGGGTTTAATCACAAGGCCGTACCTTAAGTAACCGTGTGTATTGATTTTTGTTATTGGCCTTCGCGAAAGTCTGGCATTGCCTCTATTTTCTCGGAAACCACGATTTCTGAGGCCCGCTACAGGATTTCGAAGCATCACCCGCTGCCTATTGGTGTTGCTGTGAGTTGCCGCCTTTGCTTTAAGGAAAGTACACCCTAAAGTCTGGCATAAAGGGGAAAATTCTTTTTCTTCGAATATTACTGTGTGCAAAAAAACATGAATACGGAGCATCGTAAGCAATATATGTAGCATGAAGGAGGCTGCTCTAGAGTCAAGAAGCATTTCAGAGAGGCGAGATGCAGCCTGTCCTGCAAGAGGCCTCTTCCACGAAAATTCCTGCGTTTATTCCGAACCATTTCACTCCTAAGTGGCGACAAGCCCATCTTGTCAAAGGAAGCGGCCACGAACAAAATGAATTTTCCTGTTCTGTTCACGTCACGCGGCAGCAGCGTTAAACTCAAGAACACGCCCGTTGCGCCAGCATTCGCGCTGAAGGAAGTAAAAGAAGAAGAATAACCGCAGAATAGGCTGCACATATTCTCTAAGGGATAAACAAAAACAATGACTGAAAACGCACAGAGCCGAAGATTACTAGGTCTGAGATACAAGAGCATCGTCACGATATATCCAACAAGAGCATGTGTCACAGCCGGGCGACAGCGCACCCAGTTCCCAAAGTTTCCATTTCATGGCACGCAAAAGTTTCCTCTTTCCAAGAGGCGCATGCTAGCTCGCCTTCCCTTCAGTTTACTTTTCGCGGAAAAGAAGAAACAAAGTCGGCCTCGCCGACGATGTTTCTTCCGGTGTGCGCCAGTAAAAACATGCCTCGCGTCGCTGCCGGCAACCGCGCAACTTTTCGCGGCACGGGTCGGAGACAGGTTAGGAAAGGAGCGACCCCGGTGGAAACGGTCGGAGAAGGCGCGGTATGTAAATAGCGGTCGGTGATGTTATAGTACGAACGACTCGGACGAGGACAGCGAAGGTTATTCTTTCCAGCATAGGTCTTCTCATAAGCGCCTCGGTAAAATCCCACGTGTTGCAGCCGCGAAGCTTTTTAACCTTGTTGCTTCTCACGGGATGCATTTGTCTCGCCTTTCGAGTTGGCAGGTGTGTAGCTCAGCGAACAGAAAAAGCTGAGGGCTGTTTGGTTTATTGTTTATGGGGATTTAACGTCCCAAAACGACTCAGGCTATGAGGGACGTCGTAGTGAAGGGCTCCGGAAATTTCGACCACCTGGGGTTCTTTTACGTGCACTGACATCGCACAGCACGCGGGCCTCTTGCATTTCGCCTCCATCGAAATTCGACCGCCGCGGCCGGGATCGAACCCGCGTCTTTCGGGCCGGCAGCCGAGCGCCATAACCACTCAGCCACCGCTGCGGCCCTGAGGGCTGTTCACAGCAAGGCTAGACCGCGGGTGCAATTCTCGGAGTGCGACAACGGCGTGCGCTATCGTCTCTCTAGCACCGGCGACAATTTTTTGCAGATCGGGTTGTGGCTTAATTCCTCTGTAAAGAAGCTTAAACCTCGCAGATTACGCACCGCATACGGCAAGCGACTGCAGCGTAAACTTCCTCACCGTGGGCCCTTTTTACCCGCCCACGGCTCCTGCACTCACTCCGAGTCGCTATTTTCGTATTTATTATGTTCACTTCTCAGAAATCAGAGTGAAAGATTGTTACTGCAGTTTCGCTTTACGTGATATGGGAAAAGTTGCAGGTGAATTTCTCGCCGTTTTCGGCCCTCATCATCTGTACTAGATGGTTGACCCGTCATCATCTTTACCTGCAGGTCATTCAGCTGTCTTACAGGCATATCAATTTCGAGGGCATGTTGGCGTTACTTCTTTTCCCCGCTGTTTTCATCGAGCCGTCTTAGACGCGTATCTTTTCGAACGTCCCCAGCTTTTCCAGCTCCTTTCGTCTATTCCGCCGCTTCTAACGCAACCTCACTAGCCCGGCGCTAGCCGTGCCCTTGCTTAAAAGTATCTTAGGGTAACTCGACCCACGATGCGGCATCCACGAAAAGAAATGTTGAAGAAGGATGGTGTGTCCTCCTGGAGTTAGCGAAGCTGGAAGAGCTACAAGAAGCAAGAACATCATTGCTGGAGAGAGCTGCAGGAATTGCACTGGAGGGTTGCAGCAAGGGATGGAACTGAGCGTGCTGTTATTAAAATGAATGAAGATAACGTCCGTATGACACTGCAGTCACGACACTGACTGCTGTACTGTGACAGCTATGCCTGCAATGGTAAGGCCTGCAGGATGACGTCATTCTGCTGTTTCTTTAACCCATGCATCCCGAATCGTTTACTTCTATAAGTAGGAACAAGCGTTTTCCACTCTAAGGAAAAACGCTAAGGCGCCCGTGTGCTGTGCGATGTCAGTGCATGTTAAAGATCCCCAGGTGGTCGAAATTATACCGGAAACCTCCACTACGGCACGTCTTCTTCCTTTCTTCTTTCACTCCCTCCTTTATCCCTTCCCTTACGGCGCGGTTCAGGTGTCCAACGATATATGAGACAGATACTGCGCCATTTCCTTTCCCAAAAAAACAATTTTTACTATAATTATTATTATTATTTATGACGCAGCTCTGGGCAGAACTGCCTTATCAGGTCCTTAAATACTAAAACGCACTGCCGCGTGATGCCCATTATGAACGGCTGGGAACTGTTGAGTCGCCGTTGAATGCTGACGTCGGTTGCCTCAACTCGTAGCGTGTTTGCTAGTGCAACTCGAAATTAATTACTGTTGCTCCTTAGTTAAAGAGCGATCCTACGTCCTGTCGCTTCAATCGCCGCTAATGAGTCGTCAGCGGCCGGCTACCACCGCAGTCCTTGAGATACGAGGTTGTGCTCGCCTGAGTAATATAAATGTTAAGGAAAAATTTCAGACCACTAGCTATTAAAGGAAAAGTTCCCGGCCTATGGTTAGTTGTGGCTGTTCACAACAAGCGTTCGGTGGACACCACAATCGCGCTTTCAGGGAAGCGACGAAGGAGGGAATGAAAGAACGAAGAGTAAAGGCGCGTAAACGAGTGACCAGAGCTCGCAAGTGAAGCGAGGACCATTGCGTCTGCCGATTCCCTCGTAGTTGGTCTCCGCCCGTAGCATGGGCCGAGACCAACCGTAAGGCAGGTTCGATTCCCGAGGTACGGGCGCGCGAGCTACAAGCCACCCCTGAAAAACAGCAGCGTCCCCAAGTACGGTTTTGAAGAGTAGAACGCGCCCATTAATGACGCCAGGACCCTCAAGGTCATCATCTGCCAGCGGTAGTAGTGCATTAATCGCAACCGCATCACATGGACTAACTAAATCATAAATCCCAGAGGCATAACCGCAAAATAACTATTCGAAGGACCACAACGGAAAAGCGAGTGTTGAAAGTATTGGCAGCTTCTGAGAGCGTGCCATGTTTGTTCATGTGACTAGACATGAGGAGCTGCCGCGGTGGCTCAGTGGTTATGGCGCTCGGCTACTGACCCGAAAGACGCGGGTTCGATCCCGGCCGCGGCGGCCGAATTTCGATGCAGTCGAAATTCAAAATGTCCATGAACTGTGCTATGTCAGTTCACGTTAAAGAACCACAGGCGGTCGAAATTTCCGTAGCCTTTCACTACGGTGTCCTACGGTGTCCCTCCATAAACCCATAATAAACGCATGAGGAGGACGAGGTCCTCTAGTGCTCACTGGAGACGTCAGTCTGCAGCCTACCTAGTGGCCTACGTAGTCCAAGTGGAGGGGATAATGTACAATAAAATAAACTAGAATGTTTTCTTTCAACGCAATGAATATGAACAAAATACAATAGCGTGTCCGCCAAAGCTACTCGTGACCTGGTGCGGTGACAACCGGCAGCAGCGATGATGAGGTGAGTTGAGTTGAGGTGTTGTATGCTACAGGTGGGGTTAGCCTTGCTTTATCTGCCGGCAATTGCTCCACCGTAGCGTACCTTCTATATTAACAATGTCCAAAAGCCTGTCGCACCTGCTCCGCGATGCGCACAGTCTCTTAAAATAACACACATTCTCTCCCGTAGTCATCATATATGCACGCAATCAATCCACACAGTCCACATCACAGTCCACTCCAGAAGTCACCATCTATGCACATATTCAGTCACAGTAGAACTTAGGCCATTGTAGTGCCACAATCCATACACACATTTACTCACAGTATAACGTAGTCCTCTCCAGAAGACACCATCTACGCACACATTCAAACACAGTAGGCCATAGTCCGTTCCTGCTGTCACCATCTAGAAACAAGATCCGTGTCCTGCAGAGATGTTAAAAGAATGCGTGAAGCCTCCCTTCTGCATGTCTGGTTTCCACTCGGGTAGACAATGTCCTGAACTGCGCTGTGACGGGTTCCTGTCTTCTTGAAGGAAGCGAACATCACATGCCTTTCCGCGTTGTACTCTGGGCAGTACATAATATAATGTTCGATATCCCCGCACACACCACATAAAGAACAGAGCGGGCACGATGCTATGCCCGTCTTATGCATCCAGGCAAGAGTGCGAGCAGAGGCCGTGCGAATTCGATGTAGTAGAGTCGCCTGGGATCTTCTCAGTCCCTTGGTCACACATGGTTTGTGGGACGCACTCCACAGGGTACTTAAGTGATCGAGCCCCGTTTTCCTGCAGAGACTTTTTCCCTCTTGAGGTACTTTTTTTGATGGAATCTTTTTTGATGGAATCTTTTTTTGATGAGAGCTTTATGGGCGAGATTGTCTGCCACCTAATTACCGTTGACTCCTATGTGAGAGTGCACCCATTCGAAATGTATAGTAAAGCCTCTGCTGTGCAGATTCTGCACCAAGCGCAGAGAGCTTATAGACAAGGCGTCAGTGGGGAATCCGCGCTCTAACCTCTGAAGGGCAGATTTTGAATCAATTAGGATGACAACAGGTTGAGCCGGACAAGACCCTAACTTCCGTAAAGCCGCCTCAATAGCAACACTTTCAGCCGTTGTGGAGGATACGACAGCAGTACAGCGTACGGACCACTTACCGTCCAAAGAAGGAATGTAAAAAGCCGCTGCGCTAGCTTGTTTGACCTTGTCCACAGAACCATCCGTGAAAATTTGAAGATGGCGCGCATACTCTGTTTCCAAGTGTTCAAGTACAAGCGAACGCGTTGCTGCCAAAGGAGAGCTGCGCTTTGAGCTCACATGGGGAATTGTGACCTTACAGTCGAGGGTCGGAAAAGACCAGGGGGGTTTCAACCGTTTCCTTTGCCTTCGGACATTAATGTCTAAAGAACTAAGATTATTGAGTGCCAAGTAAGCCTTCGACTCATATCACTTGCAGAGCCGCTGGAGAAGGGATCGCCCAACTACCGTCTCTCCTAGGCGGTCAAGATGCATTAGTAGCCTCTGAGAACCGAAAAGGCTAAGAGGTTTCGATTGAGACTCATGAAGTACTGCCTTGTTCGCAGCCGCCTGGGGAACTCCAATGGCTCTTCTTAGCCCTTTCTGTGGACAACTTCGAGACGTTCAAGTTGTGATGCCGAGGGAGAAATTAAAGATAATTATTACATTATGCAACTGACCACCAGCGCTTCATGAAGTTTGACCATTGAAGAAGGATGGTTTCCCCTTTTCTCACGTGCAATTCTACGGATCACATTGAGAGGAGAAGATATAGATGAAACAATCGCGTCTACAGCTTTTCGCCACAGTAGACGGGAGTCAATAATGACGCCCAAGAAACGCGTGCGGTTGAATTGACGGATGCAAGAGTGACCGAGGTCTATCTTCAACCGCGCTTGACGTATTCCTACACCTGGAAACAGAACAAAGCCGGATTTTTCCACTGACAGAGACAACCCCACACCTTGAAGGTAAGATTATGCCGAAAGTAGAGCCTCTCGAGCTATCAGGGCTAATCGCTTGAGTTGGTAGCCAGTAATCCAAATACTGATGTCGTCAGCATAAAGTGACATATGCACTTGCCGGCAGCTCTTTTTCAACGAAGCGGGAGGGCTAGCCATTACGACGTTAAAGAGCGGGGGGGGGGGGGGGGGGGAGAACACTTCTTTGAGGCACACCTCGTGATAGAACCCTTTCGGTGCTTAACGTACTCCCTAAAAGTACATGAACCGCTCGATCACTTATAAACTTGTAAATGAATCTTAACATATGGCCTTCTATGCCCATGTCTTGCAAACTGTTTAGAATTGAGCAGTTTGCAAGACATGGGCGTACAGGGCCATATGATCTCTGCGAAACGTCAGTTGCGTTTTGGTCAAAGAAACACATGATTACAGGAAATATGAAAAACTTTTAGATAACAGCACACACAAATCAGCTTACCAATAATACCAGAACGTTATGAGCCCTATAAAGTGTGTACGGCAGCTATCCATGTAAAAAATTGTGGACAAGCTTGTTTTTTTTTCAACAGGAAGTTGTCGATGAACGCAAGTTTTTCGCATATCTTAAGGTTGTACTACAGTAATCAGCATATCTTCAGCTTCCAGCTAGAAAAATTTGAAGTTTTCGTCAAATAATTGTCAAACGGACATCCCTTTGGTTTTGTAGGACATTCTTAACTGCTCGCTGGCTGCGAATACCGGACAAACTGCAAGAACAGTTTTGCTCCGCACCGGAAGCTTGTAGCATTTTCATCGATATGTTCATAATAGTATCTGGCAATTTTCCACAGTTGCTGCCTATTATTCTCCGAAACCCGCCTTATTGCTGTTCTAAGGCACCTTAATTACTCAGTAGGAGCGCAGGACAAACTTTCGAAACAACATTTTTCGGCGCCCCGGAAGGTTAGACCATTCTCATGGATACATTCCTAGTAGCAGTTTAGAATAGTGCTTCAAAATTAAAAGTGGTCTCCAGAAAGCTGGACTTGAGCTTTTTGTAGGAAGTTAAGCAGTAACGTTTTCCTTCGTTTCAATAAAAAGAGACTAATCATAATAGGACCCAGGTCCGTTGCAGTAGTGAATCTGTTCGTTTTAAATAACACTACGAGGAAGGCGTCTCAGGGATGTAGGCTTCACACTTTTTATTATAGGCTCTAAATACTATACAAAACATTCTAACGCAACGCTTGCTTGAATGTTTATCAAAGAGAGACAGATAGGCTGCTTTGTATACAGTGTTAGGCTCTGGATAGTGGTTCCCGCGAGTGAGAAAACATAACCAGCAACGTCGAAG
This sequence comes from Amblyomma americanum, assembly GCF_052857255.1. NCBI lineage: Eukaryota > Metazoa > Arthropoda > Arachnida > Ixodida > Ixodidae > Amblyomma > Amblyomma americanum. Next base: position 111,849,635 of record NC_135498.1, read on the forward strand.
GCCACAGCCAATCATGACGCAAACCCAAGTTACGCAATCGTTCCAAGTTTCGATCTTGATGTGAGTTGTCTTTCAACAGCGCTGCCACCTGTGTTACGGCTCTTGTACACGCAGACGTGTTGAAGTTTTTCTTCTAAAAGGAACATCTTGAGCCAAATAACTGGAAGAGAAAGCGAGTTCTGGGCCTGCACAATTATTGGAAATTTTCTTCCCGATACCGTTTTGCGTTGTTTCCAGACAGCTGAAGCTTCAGCAAACAAAAAGGTGCAGAACACAGTAGGCTGAAGCTTCAGCCTACTGTGTTCTGCACCTTTTTGTTTGACAATGCTTTTTTCTGCAACTTGCGCTCGTTACCTCTGTCCACGATTGGCGCGCATCGAACGAAAACCCCATCTTCTAAGAGGGATCGAGCAGAAAGAAGGTGCTAAGCTTTTTCTTGCTCTGGGAAAGTGTTTCGCTAGTAATTATATAACACTTTACAAGCAGTGTTGCACTTTTCTCCCATGGTAGGTTAGTTTTTTCTAAGAAATAGGTTGCTGGCTTCTCTCTTGTTTTAGTTGCTGCTGTCATCATCATTTTCCGGAGCACCCGATTTCCAAAGCGAACACTCTTTCGGGTCAAATTATGTGCAGCACTGGGGTAGGCTAGTACCCCAAAGATATATCGATTTCTCGACGTAGTGCTGCAGTAAAGATTGTATCTTGATCGTCTGAGACAGATGGAGCCATACAATCCATAGCTATCTAAGAATCTAGCTGCTCATAACCTGACCCTGATAACATGCCGTGGAGACGACTGCGGGGTGTCTTCGAATTTGCCACGTGCGGCGTTTGAGAGCTGCACGTCTTCATACCGGAGCTCCAAGAGCAACGCTGCACCCAAGCAGGGACGAGCGGCGTTCGAGCGGCCTCTGGCGTAATTGGTTGCTGGAATGAGGAACGCACCTTTCTTAATCTACAAGTTTCTCTCCGGTGCGTCGGAAAATGCGTGACTCTAATGGTCCTATATGCGTTTTAAAGATTTAACGCTTCTCTTTAAGCGAAAGGCGAAGGCGGCGTTTCAACAACGCAAGCCTTTAGAGCATTACTGCGTTCTTCTTGTGTTTGTAAAATAATTCTAAATCTTTCCCAAGGCAGAAAACGCAGTTCAAGGGTCTTATAATGAGGCACTGTAGCCGACCGCGCTGACAGAAATATTTCTGAATTGTGAAGAAGTATTAAATTCGTACCACGCTAAGGCCACGATAAAGCTAGGTTCCACCATTCGTACCTTCTCTTGCATTCAGTTAAAATTAAGCATGCAAATCGAGAAGTGCTCAGCGAGTCAACAAGTTTGACATCTATAAATAACTGTCCTCAGCTTAATGAGGTTACCTTTAATGCCGGCTTGTAACAATGGACTCTAGAAAGTTCCTGGAACGTAGGCATGGTACAAGTACCGCTTTCTCTGGCAAAAATTTTGAAAATTCGGAAATTGCAAGAGACGGGTATAGAAGTATTGAAGGTAATGGTCCATTATTCTGATATGCAGCAAAATCTTTATGTAAAACCGTTTCCAGCGATCGCATCGAATAGTTAAGACTGGCATTCAAATTAATGGGGAATTCTTTTGACGATAGCAAAAACGTGAATAGAAAAAAAATACAAGACTGCCGTCGGGTGATCTGAGGATATATGATTGTTAAAGTGAAATCCTATATTATATGAATAAATTGCGTACATAAACAGTTTCTTCGCTCAAAAATGCTTTTTTCCAGAATTGCTGGAAAGGTTTAAGGAACAGTGACCTCAACCGCACTGGGAAGGAAAGTTAAGGCACGTGGAAGGCACGGCGCAAACGTGTGGAAATTTTTAATGCGTTATATCGGTGGCCTGTGTTACCGTTGTCAACGTTCACCGCGTACATTCTAACTCGCGCTTTACCTTATGCAGTCTGGTCGTCATGAACGCTTTCGTTTTATTGCATCCGATCTGAGAAACTGAAAAACGCGCTATCTCACCTGAAATCAACACCTTATTTAACGTATATTCGACCAATGCTCCAATGGGCTCATACCGTGTATGACCCTTGGCAAATAATATTGAGCATTGAAAGTATTCAGAGCAGAGCGGTAAGGTTCATCCAATGCCGGTACTTGAGAGTTTCATCGGCATGAAAAATGAAGTAAGATAGGAAATTCTTTTTACTCGGCGAAAAAAACTGCGCCCTATATTCTTCTAACAGATATTTCACGAAAAATGCAACACTCTATATGCAGCATACTTACACAGGCCCATTCTGTCTGTCCTCGTACTGACCATTGTTTTAAGATACGGTACCAGAACTAATATGTATGCTAGTTCTTTTTTGTTCTCTCCATTAGGAAATGAACTGGTCTTTCAGGTCAACAAGTTTGCAGTATCAATAAAGATGCGTCTTTCTCAGCATTGTAAACCCCTAATACAGTGCCTTCTTATTATGTGGCATAATCGCTGAATAAAGAGTCAAAAACAAAGATCGGTTGTGTTCGACGGATGCATATTTCGATCGCCTTCGTTAAGCGATCGCCGACACCTGATGATGAGCGGTTGTGTCGCCTCATTTGCTATGAAAAGACAACAAGATTGCCGCTCCTGTGTCACCGTTTCCCAATTGCGATGAATCAATACCAATGGCGTTCCGCTGGTTACCTCAATGCCGCAGGTTCGATTCCAGCCGTGACCCTGCGTTCAGAGAGAGTGAAAGTACAAAACCCGCTTTCTACTGAGTTTCAGCTGCTTAGTGAACGCTCAGTGATGTCAAAATTAACGCCAACCACTCCAATACACCATGTAATACAGAGTTACTTGCCGATGTAAAAATCAGCGAGTGAGAATTAATAACAATCATTAATAACAATAAATAAATAATATTTGTGCGATTGGAAGAAACATTCATTATGTACGAGTATAATAAACTGTTAGCGATGGCGGCGAGAGAGAGAAATATTCATTGAGAAGCGGTGACCAGATAATATATTCATTCGCGCATCGCAGTGGTAACCCACAAGGTTCACAGCTGCTCATCGAAATATTATCGCTAATCAATACGGCATTTGCTCGATTGTAGCACTCCCTGGATTGGTACGCGCCATCGGATTTCAAGGCCAGAAAAAAAAGAGCAATGACAGGTTGTAACACGCACCAGATTTTCATGACGCGATAAAGAAATGAGCAGGGAAGGCCGCCCGACTGCTACTGGCCTCTGTACAGAAGATCGCCTTTTTTTAATGCATTAACTTTACTCAGCTCATTTTTTTTTGCGCCCTCGTCAGCGTCCGCAGTGCAGAACTTGGCAGCTAGCCAACATGTTTCGCTCCGAAAACAGCGCCGGTGGCGCACCCGGAGAACTTGGCTGAACGCCATGGCGCAGTGCGCCCTGGACGGCAGCGCCGGCGGCGGTTTTGCGCTCAGTGCAGGGCTGTCCGGCTGCGCCAGTGTGTTTCTTAGAAAGCGTCCGCATTCAAGGTCGCCTTTTTTTTTTTTTAAACCCGGCGTCATAGTGAACTCGGCGCGTCTTTGAACCGACGTTTGCATTTTGGCTCAGGTCCAGGTCGGTGCCTCGCTGACGGCATACTTCATATATGCTTGCGAGTCCTCTTGGTATCGATACAACCCTGCTGGGGACACGTCGTTTGACCCCTCGTTGACCTCACGAAAAAAAGGATGTCTATAGAAACCTACAAGCGGAATCGTTCCCACGCTTTTCACAAGGGGGGGAGATGACCTTCCCTTTGGTTCGCTGCGAGACGCGACCGACGATGGACAAAATGACGGCAGGAAGAAGAGAACGGTGCCTTCCTTTAATTAGCCGTGTCTGACCAGAGCCGTCCCGACCGGAGATAGCCCGCCGAGGTTGCACCCACGGCGCCGTACCTGTGCTTGGATGGACACGTGCAGCTTGGGGCGAAGTACCAGCGAACCTCCGAATCCTTCTCGCCCATTCCCACGGTGCCCCGCGTGCTATGTGCTGTGACACTCTTGCGATCTCTGCCTCGTGTAGAACTGGCGACCACGTTGTGAAAGGGCGGAGCCTAAGTGTATTTAACAGGCGACCTGAGTGAGAACGATCGCTCTGGGCCTGACAACAAGGTCATCTAGTCGTTCGACGCTATGAACTACTAAAATTTGACAGTTTGCTCTTTTCTAAATTACGTCATTAAGTTGCTTCAATGTTCCAGTAAACCCGTTTGTTTTTCGTTTTCCCAGCTTTCAGGTTCCATCTTGCCTCAGCCCGACGGCTCGGACACGCTACCCGAAGGAGAGCGGGTTCGAGTGAACCCCTTCGCCACGACAGTATACAATACCGCAGTAGGCAATATCGATAGTATTGATGGGCACGAAGTACCAAAACGACATTTTTTTATGCTGACGGCAATAGGGCGCTGCTGTCGTAGTTTCATTTTCGTATTCAGTTCAAAGGTGCTTATCATTAATAGGTCATTTTTTTCGGAGAAAAGGTGCGCTTCAGAGTCGAGTAAATACGGGAGTTAGATTACAAAGTATGGTAATTTTCCGCGCAACATTTCTGGGATCATCTTCCAGCATAAAACACTGTAAAGAGCGACCGACATATTTTTGGTAACTGCATTTTAGACTTGAGAGTGAATTAAGTTGTGCCAACACTACTGGCCCCCTGCCGCGGATGACCGCACTTCGAACACACAAATGCGACAAATGGCACAAATAGATACTTCACCCCGCAGTTAGGTAGCTCTGCCACTTTTTTATTACTGCAGTATATATTCTTGAGAGTATATGATTTACAGAAACATAGCGAATTAAGCATTTTTATTTCTCCACATCATAGCAGAAAGAGCCGCTTTGTTGCATTGCGCAGCGAAAAACACAGTATAATTTTCGGCCACCTGACGCTCTTTAACTTGCACAGATGTCGCAATGGCCGCTCTTTTTCTCATTTAGACTTCGACAAAACTAACGTTACCTTCGCGGGCTTGTCATCGACCTCCTCAGTTCGTGCTTGGTGGCAGAACCCTAATAGCACTCAGCCGTCATAATAGGTAACATGTGCGAACTGTAGACTGCTGAAAAACAAATTATTTTGCTCAGAAATGCCGACTGTGCATTTTTGCTGAACATGCGACGGCACATGCCAACAGTCGACTGGACATGCGTGTTTGCTCACAACTGTGAATGGACTGCATATTTAGAGATGGAATAAGGTGTTCCCCTATATTCTTGGAGCTCTCTCAGCTTTCTCTATGCAAATTGGTCTGTCATCGGTGAAGAGATAATGAAGCAGTAGGGATCTTTCACGGCTTGGCGGGGTGGGATGAGGAGGTGAGGACCTTCTTTTAGTGGTGATAACCGCTGACCTATCGATTCGAAACATGGGCTGTTTCAGAGGCCACCGTGTGAGCACCCTTCCAGTTCAGAGCATTGCAACCTTTTAGAGTATGAACATATGAACTGTAACAAGCACGCACGAACGCGAAGAATCTGCAAAGCATTTGGAAGTTAACTTTTCGCTGCAAATCTTTTTTCCACCGAGGCGCGTCCCCCTTGGGAAAGAAACCTTGTTGGCCCCTGTGTCTTTTATCATGCGGCTCTTGACAGACGCTGATCCGTACTACTGATTCAAAAAGGTTACACAGTGGTGGCGAGCGCTCTTTCTTTTTTGTGTCAGCCGAGAAAAAAATGCAGCGTACTTTACTGTACATGTTCATACAGATTGCATACCGAAGAACGTCCCCTCCTCCCCCCCCCCCCCCCCCAAAAAAAAAAACAGTATTACAGAGCAAAAGAAAGCAACGATTAATGCTATGAAACCGCCGCACGGCGGATCTTCGCTGATGAAATACACCTCATTGGACATACCAACGCTGCTGCCATTGCATACAGTGTATGTTGAAGAACCGAACAAGGTTTGTAATGTGGCGCCGACGGCAGTGACCATCCAGTGTTCGTTTTAGGCGAGAATCCCTATCACACGCACGTGACCATCTTCTTAGTTTAAAGGGATACAAGCACAAAGGTTGTGGGTGTCCGTTTATTTGCCCTTAAATAGGCCAACGGGCCATATATCTATGACGGTAAGCTGAAGACACCAGTGCACAGCGTTACTAATCAATAAGAAGCAATTTTGTGGAGGGAGTTTCGGTCTCTGTCGCGCTAGCGCTCATGGTCGACCGGCCGACCTAGGCTACCACATTCCTGATGAAATTGGCGCCGCCGCCAAACACTGGTTGTTCGTGTGAACAACCACTGGGATCGGTGACGTCACAATAATTGGGGAAGTGCACGCTGACGTTATTTCACACGCCTGAAATACCGTGCAGCTCCTAGGACAAAAATCAAAATCATATTATATTACGTTCCACTGAAAGCCTGCGACGGCAACCTCCTAGAGGGCATCTCCATACGCCCATGAAAGAAATCGTAATGTGTGCGTTCGAAATTTTGTGTCTTTATCAGTTTAAGGTCAGGTAACGGGTCGGAATGTGATTATTTAACTCTTTTTTGGTAGCACTGTGAGACTAGTGCACCGTTTATCATCTTGGCGGGTAGTTTTTTTTTCAGTTAAAAATTTGCAGTGAAAAAATCTTTAATGCTACATCAAGTGCAGTAATGAAATTATACTCTATAGGGGCTTTACCTAAGATATTTATTTTAGTTTGCTTCTAATAATGAAAACATTTTGTGCTTTGTCAGAAGCGCACACTTAATGATGACAGCTCATAGGTACGACTTCGCTCCAACAACTATTCGATTGTCGACGCCGTTCGCCTGCAAATTACATTGTTTCAAGTCTCACCTGCCAGCGCCAAGGTGTCTAATTCTTCAGTGCCCTGCCACGGCAATGACAACGTTTTTCGAGAGAAATCCCACCTTCTCGCACGTTGAATGGACTCAGTGCTCCAGGTGGAGAGCTTCGCGCGTCAGTAGCAGTGTCATCTGAAGCAGAATAGGCAGGCCTGACTTCATACACACCTGCTGCGGCGCACGCTGCTGCAGCCGAGGTCTTTCGGCATTTATAAAAACAAGACAGCAAAGGCGTGACTGGCTTTAATCTTGTTCCTGTTCTCCCTGTACGCGTATGCAGCACAGAAAGGAAACTTCTGCAGTCGGCTGGACACGCCTGGCTGAAAGCAGGAAAGAAACGGAGGAGTCTGCTCAATGAAAGCCTCAGTGACGTCTGCGACAAGCAGAGACGGCGGATTTGATGTGCAATCGCGCAGCTGTTACAACGCCCACCATGTGGATAAATCTCCTTAATTAACAGCCACTCATTTTACGGGCCGCTGGCACTGAATAATAATGAGTGCTTTTAATTAAGTTTTTCCGCTTTGTTACTTTATGTCCGTTTTTTTTATTTTGGCAGAGTTATAGTCAAGCGCTTCGTATCTTTCATATTTCCGGTGTCAGATAAAAAGTTGCAACTATAAAAGTAAGGGTTCACTAGCATACCAGCTTTTTGCAGCGGCGATTATTAACGGATATGGCGTCAAACAGCTAGCCGTTTAATTTTACTCGTGCGGGTACTGTTTGCCAGGAATTATAACGCTGAGCTGGTTTTAAGATTTCCGATTCATTTTTAACGCAACATATTCGCCCATTGCTGATATTTCAGCACTGTGAAGTGCGAGTTGGGAGCTAATAAGCCTCTTCTCCAGAATAACGGCTTGAGGGGCGAGTTGGTGCGTGATGAAATGAACGGCGGCTTAAACAAGGACACTAACAAGAAAGAAAGAGACGCCACATGCGCACTCTACCAACTGTTTATGGCGCGGAAAGGTGGCATATTTAAACGTTCAGCTTGGACATGTGACATCGAATTATCGCTCCGAACCCAACACGTGGAAAAAAGTCATCAACATCAGGAAAACGAACAATAAAATTTAACCCCTGCTTAAAAAGCAACAGATTCTGATGAAAGGAATTAAAAACTAAAAGTAGGTGGCACTCTTTTAGCATAAACAGTGTCACACGATCGTAGCAATAGCAGAGTCATACATGAGAAGCAAAAGCAGTCAGACAGTAAAAAACCAATAACAAATAACAATCGTAGCTAGCAAAAGCAGAGTCCAACAAAGGAAGCAAAAGCACTCAGAAACTGAAAAAACAACAGAAACTAAAAAGATAAACAAGATAAACTCGATAAAAAGATAAACAGACGGCTGCTAGAAAAGGAGAGCTGAATAGTCGCACTGAGCATGATTCATTTCTATCGACTCTTGCGTTAGCGACTCTTCGATATCCCTCCGTAGAAATGAAGTTTCATTTCTTGATGGTTTTTTGTGACATCATGCTCAGTGGGACTTTTCAGCTCTCCTTTTCTAGCGGCCGTCTGTTTATCTTTTTATTGGGTTTATCTTTTTTGCTGTTTGTTATTTTTTCGGTTTCTGAATGCTTTTGCTTCCTTTGTTTGACTCTGCTTTTGCTACGATTGTTATTTCTGAATGGTTTTTACTGTCTGACTGCTTTTGCTTCTTATGTATGACTCTGCTATTGCTACGATCGTGTGACACTACTTTTGCTAAGAGATTGCCCCCTCCTTTTAGTTTTTCGATTCCTTTTATCAGAATCTGTCACTTTTTTATGCAGGGGTTAAATTTTATTGTTCGTTTTCCTGATGTTGATGATTTTTTTCCACGTGTTGGGTTCGGAGGGATAATTCGATGTCACATGCTTGAGCTGAACGTTTAAATATGCCACCTTTCCGCGCAATAAACAGTTGGTAGTGTGCGCATGTGGTGTCTCTTTCTTTCTTGTTAGTGTCCTTGTTTGCGTCGCCGTTCATTTCAGCCTCTTTGTCGGTGCTTGAGGGCTTAATTTATCTGTGATTGTCTTGAACTGCAACTTCGTCGTGAACCTGTAATATTCTTTTCAGCGTTCCCCAGCATACATCAATCGTCTGCTGCCTTTGCAAGAAGCTGAAATAAGAAAGGCGATAAGAAGTGTTCTTGCATAGAGAAAATACCCCTTTCGAAGTTCTATATCGCACATTCCAGACATTCTTCCAATGCTAGTCTTTGTGTGCTGAATTGTGGAATGCACAGATCTGTGTATTAATGTTCGTGCTTTGGGAAACTCGTCTCTTTGCTTGTGTTTCAACATTTATTCAATTTTAGATGCACACACTCGCTAGCACCAAGAATTTAATCAAAGATGAATAGTTGGTAACACTCCAAGCTTGCCAGATATAAACTGCCCGCTAACGACGCAGCAGCGCCTTTACATTCGCACCTCAAGGTATGATGCAGCGCAGATGTTTATAGGGGAGGCAAAGGTGTTGTGAATATCAGCGGATATTATTTCGCACTGCGCCTTCGGCCGAGAGGTGAATATATGTGTAGACCCACTGAACGCACTCGCTTGCTGCTGAAGAGCCGTGGTCTTGGATGGCTTCCACTAAGGAGCCTGCCTATCTTTCCTTGCAATGTGACCGCTACACTCTCTATATTTCCGTATTCTCGAGTTCTACCCTCAGAAATATGGACGGCGGTGCACTTTTGCCAGCACAAACTCACCCCTATACCAAGAGCAGCGCGACCACGTATGCGTGGCGGAACACGCGTCTACTTTCTCATCACGTGCAAGTGGGCCGAATGCTCTGTGTCAGCCAGAAATTTCAAACGAAGATGGACCGGCGCGGGTCCCGTTTGTGCCTTGCGAAGTTCCACACGTGTTCAAAAAGAATAAAAAAATATAGGTCTCAAATTTTTAGTTTCCTTCCGCAACGTTGAGGACAACACGCCTTTGATCTCGCCTTCAGTGCTACTACAGGAATATATCTCCAGAAAATTCATGCGCACGTGTTTGCGCTATTTCTGAGAAGATACAGTGCACGGCACCTTCTTGTGCTTAAAGCAAAACTGTGCCAAACAGCTTTCTCAAAAGGCAGAAGAAATGAAAACAAAACAAGACCTAAACGCACCTCTATAACAAAGTGACAAGTAAGTAAGCAGCTGCCCTTTTTTTCGAAACTTGGCCGCGGCAGAGGGCATCATGATTTGAGCGGCTGTAGAGCCGGGACATGTTGTTGTTGGCACGCTATCACCTTGCCCTTGGCATGATCCACCCATGCGGAAAGGTTCGCGACAGACGCGCAGCCGAGCACTATGTCTCAATTTAGCGCTGTGAGTATGAAAAATTAGGGCGCAAGGAGGGTTGGCAAAGCTACGCGCGACCACAAAACGCGCTCACTGCGAACCCTTGTGCTATGCTTTGCTAGGCTTTAATGTACCAGAATTAGTCGTTATCTAGTGTTCTGTATTCTAGCAGATAAAGGAATGTTTAACATTCCAGCATCGCTTGGTCAAATATTCACCCAAGCGCAGCCGTACAGCTACAAAGGAAAGCTATACAGTTTTCTCAGAAACTTCGCAGTCCAAGAAAAATTCGTCCTGGTCCTGGGAGCACCTATTCATCGGAGCACTAGCTCTACCAACTGAGCTAACGGGGACGACAAGCTTTTGGTAGGGCGAGATTGATTTGATCGATAACTCAAAGGGAGAACAGTGTTGGTCAAATCCAACACAAATACCGCAAGGTGGAGTGAATTTGTAATAAGGGAGTAATTACTCATTGGCATCCACCCAAGCGCTGCCATACGGCTGCAAAAGAAAGATACAGCTTTCTTAAAAACTTCGTACTTAAAGAAAAATTCGCCTTCGCTCCGGGTTTTAACCCGGGATCACCGCTTCACCACAACACGGTGTATGGGTGGATGCCAATGAATCATTACTCCCTTATTACAAATTTACTCCACCTTGGGGTATTTGTGTTGTATTTGACCAACGGTGTTCCCACTGCGAGGTATAGATCAATTCTTTCTCGCCCTACCACAACATTGCCCATCCCGGTTAGCTCAGTTGGCAGAGCGACTGCTCCGGTGAAGCGGTGGTCCTGGGTTCGAACCCCGAACCAGGACGAATTTTTCTTCAACTACGAACTCTCTGAGAAAGCTGTACAGCTTTCCTTTGCAGCCGTATGGCTGCGCTTGGGTGGATGCCAATGAGTAATTATTCCCTTATTCCAGCATCACTTGTGACATGGTCTGGTTCACTATATCCTTGCAGATACTTTAGGCCGTTCGTTCAGTTGCCTTATCTACGCCCGCGGATCATCCAGACAGGTAGCATCAATGGTGTAAGACAGAAATTGCTAACGCTTTTTTGCGCGTTTGCCAGTTAGAGATTCAAAACAACACCTCAGTGCAATGTTTGTTCTGAGCAAAAATGCATTGTGCGGTGCTTTTTAAATATGTTGTTCGTTGGTTTGCCCCACAAGACAAATAAATTGCAGACAAAATTTGATTCCGAAATGATAGCTTTTTTTCGCATCGCTGAGTTCAACTTAATGATGGCAGTGCCGAAAAGGACTCCGTGATCATGATTTGGAGCTGAAAGGCGGAGTAACTTAGCCCCTGAGATCCGCGTAAAAATAATGACATCATTGACATTTCATAGTAAATACGGCACAAGGCGGTAATACCTATGCTTCATTTCTGGGCATCTTCTGGCTTATAAAGGCTCCTTTTTGGTGACGGTACCCCATTTATCATTAGACCGCGGTAACGTATATCAATAAAGGCCAACTTCGATTTCTTCTGAGAGCCCACTTGAGCATCATTGTTTACGGTTCTAGCACTCAGATCCATGGTTAATGATAACAGCAATGTGAGCTTTCTTAACGATCATTATACTTAGAGTACCAAATTAAAGGGTAGCTAAAAATTCCAGACCATCTAGACCCAGACGCTTCCTGCAATATGCGTTACCGTAGATGCTTTGCCGGTCGCTAAATTTAGGGCGTGGAATTTAAATTATTTCCAGTTTTATACCCGTGAGCTCATCGTTATTTAATATCTATATCTGTTGTGAAAATAAAAGTGGTGTGACCTATGGGAGGTCAATAATAATAATAATTGGTTTTTTGTGGAAAGGAAATGGCGCAGTATCTGTCTCATATATCGTTGGACACCTGAACCGCGCCGTAAGGGCAGGGATAAAGGAGGGAGTGAAAGAAGAAAGGAAAAAGAGGTGCCGTAGTGGAGGGCTCCGGAATAATTTCGACCACCTGGGGATCTTTAACGTGCACTGACATCGCACAGCACACGGGCGCCTTAGCGTTTTTCCTCCATAAAAACGCAGCCGCCGCGGTCGGGTTCGAACCCGGGAACTCCGGATCAGTAGTCGAGCGCCCTAACTACTGTCAATCAAAAAATTTTCGGGATAATGGTGCACAGTCTAGCAGCAGAAGATTAAGGTTCACCAAGACTAAACTTCCAAACACCCAAGGATTCTAAAGGACTTAGGAAAACTCATTGTATTCATTTAATCGAAGCAAGCCAAAAGAACGACACACACTGAAAGTGATGAAATTAACTTCAGCCGTGCAGGAACGAAATCCTGGTGGCAAGACGTAGCCAATTTGTCAAGGGTTCATGACACCGCTTTAATAAGTGCCAGCGCTTATCGACCTGCGTGATTTAAAACTGTGCTTACTGACAATATCTAGCGCGTGTCAACTCCTGGTTGACAGCTTCGAGAAAGTACCCGCGAAATTTTTCGACATGACGATCCCTTACTGATCGGAAAGTATTGAAAGGGTCGGGAGGTCATGTCTGAATTGGTTTTGTGACCATGAAACATTTGCCTGGATTTAAGAAATGGCTTCCTCCGAACTTGATCTGACTTTCAACAACAGTTGCTATTACAATAAACAAGCGGTGCTAAGTCGATGTAATCATTGGAACTGCTTCGCAAGGCTGGACTGTCTCACTGACAGCTTTCTACTGTCTTTTTTTTATCCTGAGGCCAACGCGACACTGGCTTAGAATATTTTGTATGTTGCAAATTTTCAGCAGTGACTCCTATGACTAAGAAGTTTCAAGATACAGTGCTGAACACATATGGGGACAATTATTTTCTTTAGGCCCCAAATTTTTATGGCCGTCTGCCGCACTGAATAGATGCAGCGAGCGTGTAGAGCTTGAGCGCTTGAAGACAGCCGGAAAGAATCCACGCTTAATGTAACTGAAAAGACATTGTTATTTGAAACATCGTATCATTTTTGGGCAGACAGTGCGTACTTTCGGAGTACAGTGATCACTTAAAGAGCTTTCTTTAATTGCGAATGTAGTAGGCGCACGGTAAATAAGGCTGCTTTTCACTCGGTTATTTAGTTTCATGCAGTACAGGCTTTTGAGCCGTTACGGTGGCTTAGCGGTTGTGCTGCTGACCCGAATGACACGGGTTTGATCCCCGCCGCGATGGTCGCATTTCGATGGAGTTTAAATTCTAGAGTACCGTGTACTGTGCGATGTCAGTGCACGTTAACCAGCCCCAGCTGATCAAAATTTCCGGCGCCCTTCACTATTGCGTCCCTCACAGCCTGAGCCGCCTTGGGACGTTAACCTTATAACCTTATTAACGACGAACGCACTGCAGGCTTTATTCATTGCAGGTGCTCTCGCGAACCAGCTTGAAACCCATGGAAGGGTCACCAGATACTGATCTGGGAATTCTTTTCGGCCTCCATAATAATACCTCTATGAGGTAGTTATTACTTGAGCTCTCCAGAGATCAACTATTTGAGGTACAAACTAATTGCATGTTCGACGTGCTTAAAGTGGCTGGCAGGATAATTCCTGCTGTCGTTTCGGCTCCACAAATGCCGACCGCATAGGTAGCCTGTCCGCAGGCCAGGGTATTTGTTGGCGCTGTTGCTTTGAGCTTCAATTTTGCTTCTGGACTTTGTCCTTTTTTTAAGCGCTTTTTATGCTATGCAAGCTCCAGCAATTGTGTTTTGTCAAATGTTACCCACAACATTCTTACAAAAACGATCAAAATAGCCATGCGGAATCTCAGGCCAGCAGCAACAAAGCTGACTAGGCCGCTTACTTTTGGCATTAAAAAGTTTCCCGCTATTCGCAACCGCTCATGATTTGCTAATCCCCTCCAACCTCCTCTCAAGACAGAACGAAACCTGAGGGCATTGTCAAGCCGAAACTCTTATAAGCATAGACTCTTTTCAAGCCCTAAATAGCAATTTCTATTTTACGATCTGTGTACAAACATATCGTCGGCAAGCAGCGTCGCGCTAGCCGTGCCCACCAGATGCGATTTCGGCTGGAACAGCGTTAAGAGGTTCTTTGCGTTACCGAATTCAGTGCTATTCCTTCGACACAGGTACGTAACGCTGACAGGTTACCGTTTGATTGACGCGGACCCAAATTGATCGCCCTTCTTCAAGCGGCATCGGCCGATTATCTCCGCTGCTTTCTCAACTCGTTGTCCAGCAACTCGATCATTTCGGTGAGAATTTAGAAAATCGATTCTGAAGGTACAATATCTCCTAGACACTCGTAAGTTGGGCTCCGATGGAGAATGAAGAGCATAATGTATGTCTTGAATTTCTGAACGCTGCCATTAGAGCGAAAGTCTATCTCCCGGCCCTCAGACGGGGATCGACTTACGCGCAGATACAAAGACTGGGAATTGGCCGGGTTGCATTACTTCTGATAATGGTTTCAGCTGGGTTTGATTTTCCTTACCCCTAAGATTATTTAACAGTTTTACATCAATTAGAAACGTGGAATAAAATCTCAGTCAGTCACAGGGTCGCCGAAGCAATGTCACGCCCTGGTTGCAACTGACGCGGTTCCATTGGATGCAATTCCCTGCTTCGTCCCATCCCCAGTCGGCAGGAATGCCGCCAAACGCAAAAAATGTCTGGTGGCACTGCTGTGAAGTTCCGATGTCCAGAGCAACTGCTCTTATGGCTCAGTGACAAATGGAGTGCACAAGGGATAAGTTAGGAAGATTACGTTGAGGGACACGATATCACTGTCCCTCAAAGCGGCGGGAGATGCTGGTGTCTTTCCTAAGCGACGATGTCATTCGCCGGGCCACTAAGCCATGCTGGTAATAAAACACTCCATAACGTTATGATTGTTGTCCTTTTTCTTTATTTTCGTTGTCGTCGGACGAGGCTTACCACGGACGTCGCCAAAAGGAATCACGGCCGTCTTCAGTCAGCCACTTGCTCACGAAAGCATTCCAGTGGGTCTGCTGGCCCCAATCAATAAATCGGCACCCGGCGTTTTGCGAGCATCGTTTGCCCTGGGAGCGCTTGAAAATAGTTATTTTCGACTCCCGCACTGCCATCCATATGCAGAGCTCTTTTTTTACCGCCCTCATTCGTACCTGCTGTAAGGAGAGCCCGATTATTTTCTGAAAGCCGACGTCGGGCTCTTAACAGCTCTGAGGGACGTTTCAAATATTCATCCTCTCAGCATACAGGATGAATGCGTATTGAAAGGGAGCAAATGCTCACGCCCTCCGACGCACAGCCCGAGATGACAACTGAAATGGCGACAGCTGTCCTAAATAAGAATCAAGAAACCTTCCCATTTTTTTTAAGTGTCGCGTGATTTCGTGGTTATCGTTGCTCGGCTTTATTCTGCTGTCTTCGTTTTCGAAAGGGCTGATCACGAGAAGCCAGAGGTCCTGGGCCCATTAATTTATATATATATATATATATATATATATATATATATATATATATATATATATATATATATATATATATATATATATATATATATATATATACAGTGAAAAGGTACAACTGGTTCTGTTATCTAGGTTTATTCACCAACGGTTTCAGATGGTGGACCGTCCTTCATCAGGGTTAACTTAACCCTGATGATTCGACTTAACCCTGATGATGTTAACTTAACCCTGATGAAGGACGGACCACCGTCTGAAACCGTTGGTGAATAAACCTAGATAATCGAACCAGTTGTGATATATATATATATATATATATATATATATATATATATATATATATATATATATATATATATATATATATATATATATATATATATATATATATATATATATATATATATATATATATATATATATATATATACATTCGCATAGAAATTATCTTTCTTCGCGAGCGACTGCTGTCTAAGCAGCACGAACACTTTGTGTTCTACTTTTCAGAGAAATGGCACCAGAGCGACCCACACATCTCTGCTTGTAGTCATCGCCTATACATATTTACTGCCTAAGTGCACTAGTTTCATTGAATTTCAGCTGAAGAAGCGTAAACCTGCGCTTGTTCACTTATAAACGTTGCTCCAGTTCGTGTCTATCAAATTTATTCCACCAATTTTTGTTTCCATCACTAAGAAGTGATCTGGTTTCAAGCTTCACAATGCTTTATGTTGATATCGAGCTCGTGTCTAACTCTGAATTCAAGTGATTGTGTGTATAGCCATGTAGGTCAGCTAGGACTCAAGTGTGTACTTGATTTATGGACGTCATACAAAATTTAAATGTCTCTGCGGTGGAGCAACTGCCGGCAGAATCCACAAGGTTAATCCCACATGTAGCTTGACACAACTTTAACTCAACTTAGTTAAGAGTTCCGACTATCACATAACGTAATGCCTGGGCTACACACCTTTCTCGAGGGTTCTATAGGCAGACCATTAGCGCTGTTGCTGTTCTGAACGCTTATCTCTCAGGGTCTGTTCATAAATAGGAAACTCTTTTCAAAGTGGACCCCCGCCCCTTCTTTCGTCATTGGGCCTACAAAACTCCAATCCACTGCCATACCAGGGACCTTGTTTCTAGACACAGGACATTGACGGGAAGCTTTAAGACGCTGGCGCATGACGGTCCCAGGAAGGAGTCGCCATCTTCTTTCGATAGTGCGTCGACGGGGACTCGTGACAGGGAGTCTGCTCCGGAATCCTTGCCCCCGGACTTGTATACCACGGTGATAGCGAACTGCTAGAATCGCAAGCTTCCTCGAGCAGGAGAATGCAGTGTGGTTCGTTATGCAATCCCAGCCTTCCAAACATCTCGAAGGCTCGAGGAGCACTCATCATTACCCCTCCAAATGTTAGGACTTTCTCTAATGCTACAAAAGCTCTACTAAGCGGCTTAGTAGCAATCCACCCTAGGTTTTATACTTTTAACAAAAGCTATACATCATGCAAAGCACAAGACATGAGACGCCATATTACCTTACGTCGTTTTTGCCAACAGCCTGAGACAAACCGGTCGATTCTATCCCAGGCCTTATATGGCACTAAGGTAACTACAACCGTCCGCACCACGCTTCCACTTATGAAGAGAACCTCCACGTCACCGCCTATCTTCACCGCTCAGATTAAGCCCGACTACTTTGCCGGCTACCGACCCTACAGCCTACGCCCGCGTCACACGGAACACAGGCCGAGTGACCTGTGTAAAATTGTGCATACCCATTCGCCACTGCGGACTAAGCGGACTGACCGGACAGCTTTCGGGCAGTACAAGATCTGCGTATATCCGCCTTTGGATCGGAGAACCTGACTACGAAGTCATTCCCGATGGAGTCACACCATCCAAGCGGCGCCGCTCACGCCCAGAAGTTGTGTGTGGCGCGCCTAAAGGTTCACTGTGCACACTAATGAATGCTTTGTGCTTGTGATCTGAGCGTGCATCTTTGCCCACAATTTTGTTTCGCTGTAAAGCATCGGGCTGATGCATCTTTAAAATGGGAGTAACCACGCAAGCATGTAATGTTTTCAGGCGCTCGCAACTGCTTCTACGGTTTTCGAGATTTGTGTAGGGGATTTCCACCTGTTATCTCGATTGCTATTCGTCAACGTTAAATTAAGCCTGGAGGAGAGCGCCGGTGATTCAGTGCTTCGGCGATCACCGAGTATACTGCTATCACCGTCGACGAGTTCTTCGGTTCTTTGTTGGCGGAAGTCCCCCGAATAAGTAATTTGTTTGATAATGATATCAGCCTGCTCTTACACTGTTCCCAGCGTGGTGAGGCCCACGTGACAAAATTGAAGGCGTAAATTTAGTTGTGTGAGCTGAAAAAATACTTCAGGCATCGTTTTGGGAACAAAATGTTGTAGATATAGGTTCTAGGTAATTTGGCAAGAACGAAAGAAATATTTGATTGTAGAAACATAACTGCGCCAGGATAAGCAATGGCCGCGCCAGTCATTGCTCAGAAAACTAAGCAATAATGATTCTGACGCCTGATAGGCACAATATATTTGTAGCTCTTCACAAGCATTCTCACCGCGAAATTAGGCACGTGAAAACAAGGCTACGCTCACGGACTTGTCTCGGCCAACCAGATTTCGCGCTGAAATTCTTTGAGACAGTAAGCAGTGAGCCCTTATTTGTTAGCCACGTGGTTTTTCTTGGAGGCAGCTGCAGCTGAAGAAAGAATTATTTTAGGTACGCGAAATGTCCATTTTGACTGCGCAGCGGAAATCATGCGGGAACGATAGTAACGAACGACGTCGATTGTTGTCCATGTTGACCGCGTTTCTTGTCCCTGTGGGTTTTGGGTCGCACGCGACGCCCTCAAGGAATTAAGGAGTGCCTGGCAGGCCTCCAGAGCTGACGGTCCTCGGCGGCCACCTTCCGGAATCTTCCTCTCCATCAGCGGGCGAGGATCAAGCGGCTCAGTGGTCGGCATAGCGGTCCCCTTACGGCGCTGCATGTGAAGCATACACAGCGCGCGTGCGCTGTGTATGTGACGGAACGTGATAGCGTGTGGCTCGACAGAAACGCTGCGGATGAGTTTCGATAGAGGGGAAAGGCTAAGGCGCCCGTGTGCTGTGCGATGTTAGTGCACGCTAAAAATCCCCGGGTGGTCGAAATTATTCCAGAGCCCTCCACAACCGCACCTCTTTCTTCCTTTCCTTTCTTCTTTCACTCCCTCCTTTATCCCTTCCCATACTGCGCGGTTCACGTGTCCGCTGATATGTGAGACATACTGTGCTATTTCTTTTCCGCAAAAAATAATTTTCATTATTAATGTAGCGGAGTTGCAAGGAAAGCCCCTAATCACTCCAGTACTAACTTACTCCGGCATACTTCAGCACGTAAAGCTAGCCCACCGGAACTACACTCCGCCGGCTAAGACGATAGACAAAGGGGAAGAACTACACCTCCGAATATTACAGAAAAACACTTTCAATAACCTGCGAATACCACACGCAATATATCCGGAGTCATTTGACTCGCATTGCAAATTCTGAGGGGAGAAGGTGGTCCTGTATCATACGGTATGCGCCTGCAAAAGTAACCAGACTATGAGTATTAATTACCAGCCAACGCAAGAGGGGCGGGAGACAGCTCTGACTAGCTAGGGCGAAATGAGTGAAAATAAACTCAGCCAAAGAGCCTGGGCAGCAGCCTGCGCCAATGTAGCCCCAGACTGAGAATTCCAACCGCCGGTACAACCTCCTAAAGAGTTAAATAAAACATCTTCACTGCTGCTACCATTACTACCCATTATACTGCATAACAAGAGAGAGAGAGAGAAACTATTGTTGGAGAGGAAGTCGGGGCACGCCCCTGGGTCTCCGCACGACCCCACTGCACTCAAGTGTTTATGTCCCAAAAGTCCATAACACTGGCAGCCCGGCAGGTGGTGATTGTCTGCACGGCCGGGTCCTCCGAGCGCAGCAGGGTCTCCCAGTCCTCCCAGGTCTTGAGGTCCTCTAGGCCGCGCGGGGGAGGGTCCGCCGGGCAGAGGGAGAGGATGTGGAGGGAAGAGGCGAATGATTGTGGGCACAAGGTGCAGGCAGGAGTGGGGAAGGAGGGATGATAGTGGGCTAGGGTCAGGGGTGAGGGGAGTGTGTATGTCAGTAGTTTGCGCCAGAGTGTTGCGTGTTTGTTATCTAGGGAGGGGTGGGGCGGGGGTAGAGCTGGCGCGAGGCTCTGTAGGCCTGCGTCATCTCGCTGAACGAGTGCATTCGCTCCCTCGCGAATCCCCGATCCGAGGCCACCTGAACCCGGTTTAAAGATCCTCGGGCTGAAAGGTTGGCAGCCTCGTTTCCGGGATTCGCGGAGTGCGCAGGCACCCATATAAGCTCTACATGGCGGGGTGGGGGTGCATCGGGCGAGCCCAGTATGCCAAAAGCAGGTACGTGGACTCGGCCTCGCGCAAAATTTAGAATTGCAGTTTTAGAGTCTGTAAAAATGTACTGGGCTTCCGTGCGGGTGATAGCAATTGCGATGGCGACTTCCTCTGCAGCCTCTGGGGTGTTGTCAGGGGGGAGAGGTAGTGTGAGGAGGGCGGATGAAGAGCAGTCCACCACGGCTGTGGTTGCTTCGTCACCCGTGCAGGCGGCGTCCACCCATACGGCGTCCAGCTCGGAGCCGTACACTCGGTGGAGTGCCTTCGCGCGGGCTCTGCGGTGCTGCTCATGGTGGGAGGGGTGCATATTTTTTGGCAGTGGCTTGATGACCAGCTCTCGGTGAAGGGATCGAGGAATGGGGAGGAGGGTTGGGTCGTTGGCCGGTATTCTGATTCCGAGGGAGTCCAGGATATACCGACCTGTGGAGGTTTGTGTAAGCCTTATGTATTGGGCCTGTCGATGGATCTCCACGAGTTCCCCGATCGTGTTGTGGTGGCCCAGGCCTAGTAATCTGTCTGTGGGGGCGTTGAGGGGAAGATGCAGTGTGACTTTGAATGCTTTGCGGATCAAGGCATCCAAAGTATTTATGTCATGTTTGGATAGTTCTAGGTATGGGGTAGTGTAGAGCACACGGCTGAGGACAAAGGTATGAATGAGGCTACAGAGGTCGTGCTCCTTCATGCCTCTATGATGGCCCGAAGCTCTGCGGATGAGATGCGATATCGCCCCTGAAACCTGCTTGAGTTTCTTGAGGGTGGTGGTGTTTTTGCCATCGTTCTGGATATGCAGTCCCATTACGCGGAGGGTGTCAACCTCCGGTACCGGATCTCCATTCAGTTCGATGGCAATGGGGGAGCGGGGGGGAGCGTTGGTTCTTAAGCCAGATGAGGAGCAGTTCGGACATCTCTGGGGAACAAGACAGTCCGATGTTCTGTGCATAAGTTTGGGTGAGGATGGCTGCTTCCTGTAAGGTGTTCTCTATGTCGCCGTCACTGCCGTGGGTGGTCCACAGTGTGATGTCGGCATAAAAAGTGTCCTTAAGGTGGGGGATAGTTGCCAATTTTCGGGCGAGGGGGATGAGGGTGATGTTAAAGAGGAAGGGGGAGAGGACGGACCCTTGAGGGGTTCCGATACTCTGAAGCGTGTAGGAGGGGGAAGAGAGAGGTCCAAAATGTATCTCAGCCGTGCGGTCAGTGAGGAATGCTTGAATGTAGACGTACGTGCGCGCACCCACATTCAATGGAGATAGGGCAGCCATGATCACCTGATGTTCGATGCGATCAAAAGCTTTGGAGAGATCCAGAGCTAAGACTGTCTTTGTGTGACCAGGCAGAAGCGGGTCGAAAATGTCATGTGTGAGTTGCAGCATGGCGCCCTGTGCGGACAGATGGGGCGGAATCCCAACATGCTATGTAGGTATAGATTGTTGTCCGCCATGTGCGTTGTGAGTCTTGCTAACGCAACATGCTCGAAGAGCTTTCCGAGGCATGAGGTTAGCGAAATCGGGCGAAGGTTTTGAAGTGTAAGTGTTTTGTTGGGTTTGGGTATGAATATTACGTTCGCGTGGTGCCAGGACTGCGGGAGGATACCCTCCCTCCAGCACTGGTTGAAGTATTGCGTAATTTGGGTGATCGATTGCTCGCCCAGATTACGGAGCATGGAGTTTGTGATTTGGTCTGCACCAGGTGCGGAGTTGGTTCGGAGAGTCAGGAGGGCCGCACTGACCCGTCTCAGTGATGTCTGTGTCGAGTGTTGGATTGGCTAGTCCTGTGTTGGTGGGTAGAGGTTTGGGAGCACCCGGAGAGGTGTATGTGTTCTGAAGTGTGTTTATGAGGGCCTCGGGATCATCAATATATTGGTGTGTGAGGCGTGTCACGTGGTGTTGTGTTGATTATTTGGTGTTTGTGGCGTCGATGAGGTGTCGGAGGAGTTGCCATGCGCGTTTGCTGGACAGGTTTCCGGCGATGCCGTCACATATCTGTCCCCTAGTTGGATCGGCAGAGCTCCTCCGAGTGTTAATGGATTTGTGTCTGCAGCGCGGCCAGCCGCTTTTTAAGTGTCTTGTTATATTTATTGCCTTTCCAGCGTTCCAGGAGGCTGTGATAAGCCTCCCAGAGGTGGGCTAGGTGTGTGTCTAGGGTAGGGGTTTCGGGGGTCTTTCAATGTGTTGCGTGTTGTGGTGAACGTCATGCTTGAGTGATTGCACCCAGGCGTCGATCTCTGTGATAGGAGTGTCTGGGTGGGCGGTGCGTGCAGCGCGAAGTGCGTCCCAGTTAACCAGTTTATGTGTTGTATATGAGTGATGGGGTGGTTTGTACGGAACAGTGATTTGTATAATGTAATGATCACTGCCCAATGTATGTTGAGTCCTGTTCCAGGTAACGCCCCGGATGTAGCGGCTCAGCGTCAGGTCCGGACTGGTGTCCATGCTGACACTGTTGCCGATCCGCGTGGGCATCTGAAACGTGTTGTGAATAGTGAGCTGGAGGTTCTGCAGGAGCAGCCACAGCCTGCGACCTCGATGTGTCGTGGTTGTGTATCCCCAGAGAGTATGCTGACTGTTGAAGTCCCCACCAATTAGTAGAGGATGTTTCCCTGCTAGGTGGTGTAGCTCCCGCAGAAGTGATTCTAACGAGGCCATCGGCTGGGACGGGGGGTGGTATATATTTGCTATAAAGATAGAAGGAAGTGTATGTGTGTTATGCATAATTTCAGTGATCACGCAGGGTGTCTCAGACGTGATGTGATGAGTTTTATAGGTGAGGCTGTGGTGGATGAGTGTGGACGCTCTGGGTTTGCTAGTGGTGTCTGAGTGTGTAGATGTGTAGTTGGGGAGAGTTGCCCGGTGTGCAGTCTCCTGGAGAAGAAGTATATAGGGAGTGGGCGTGAGAATGGGAAGGAGAAGTTGCAGAGGTGCGCGCTTGGCCCGGAAACTGCGGCAGTTCCAAGTTAAAATAGGGAGAGAATTAGTGTTCCGCCCCGCATATTGGAGAGTCGGGGGTGGAGGAGGGGAGTGAGACAGGTGCCAATTGGTATGTGTTCAGCAAAGGAGGTTTCTGCTTGCGGATGTAGGGGGGAGGAGTGGAGGTGGTCTGAATTTGGGTGACGCGATGGGTAAGGTTATGTTCCATGAGCTCCATCATCTTGGTAAGCATAGCGTCCATACGCTGCTCAAGTCTTTCGGTGAGGGTGGCGGCAAGGTTATTGAATCTGGCCTCAAGGCGGGCGTCTAGCTCTTTTAGTTTGTGGTCAAATTTGGCATCCAGTGCAGCGAATTTAGCGTCTATTTCTAGGTTTATGGGAGGCGGTGTGGCGTCTGAGGTGCGCTGCTTCTTTGCAGGAGGGGTGGTCGAAGTGTCTGTCGATGGGGAGGTCGGGTTAACGAGAGGGGTTGCGGGTTGAGTAGGCAGAGAAGGGGTGGGGCTGCTTAAAAGGGAGGAGAGACGGCTTACCTCGTCGCCCAAGGCCCGGAGTTCCTGGTCTCTCGAATCTTCTTGGGAGGACTGGGGTGGCGGGGGATGACGGGTGGCGTTGCCGGAAACGCGGTCTGCCCAAGTGAGACGTAAGGAGCTTTTGCTGCTGTTCTGTCGGTTTCTGGATTTTGAACGGGAAGCCGTGGAGCTGCGTCCGTTGGTTGTGCTTTGTTGATCACGGCGAGACAGCCGCGATTTAGACGGAGAGAGAGAGAGCGTTCCTCGGGGACGCTAGTTTACGGCCCCGTGCTTTGCAGTTCCCAGTTCCGGTCATATGTGGGCCCCCACAGAGAATGCAGCTGGGGGTAAATGATAGCACATCTTCTTTGGGATGGGATTTCCCGCAGCGGGGACATTTATGAGATCTTGGGTGGACACACATATCGGCCTGGTGGCCTGGGACGCGGCAATTCGTGCAGGCGTCTATATGCCTTCGGTACGGTGTACACCTGTGGAAGGCTCCTCCATAAAGAATGGCGCGTGGCACAGGTCCAGCACGAAAGGTGACTAGAATGAAACGCGTGGCCACCATTCGGAGGGCGTCCACGATGGGGGCTTCCGGGTTGCCGGTGGTAAGGTCCTGGAGAAGAGCTGTCGGGGTCTCATTCCAGTATGCATTGTAGATTACTCCGCGTACCACTCCGTACGGTGGCGCTATATAAGCTGCGGCTGCGAAGTCCTTTGCTTGGTGTTGGATCTGGGTTACGCGAACCAGCGCGAGTGCGTCAGCTTGTAGGGGCGTGGTTACTGTGCACGTGTTGTTGACTGGGTGAACCCTGATTTGGGTACGCGTTGGTTCTTGAAGCTAGGACGCCGCTCGGAGGATGGTTTCCCGTAGTAGTCGGGGCGGAAGCAGGCTCAGCTGCAGCCCGCCTCGAGACCTGAAGATGATCTTGTAGTCAGCAGCCGAACCCGCCGCGGTGGCTCAGTGGTTAGGGCGCTCGACTACGGATCCGGAGTTCCCGGGTTCGAACCCGACCGCGGCGGCTGCGTTTTTATGGAGGAAAAACGCTAAGGCGCCCGTGTGCTGTGCGATGTCAGTGCACGTTAAAGATCCCCAGGTGGTCGAAATTATTCCGGAGCCCTCCACTACGGCACCTCTCTCTTCCTTTCTTCTTTCACTCCCTCCTTTATCACTTCCCTTAAGGCGCGGTTCAGGTGTCCAACGATATATGAGACAGATACTGCGCCATTTCCTTTCCCCCAAAACCAATTAATTAATTAAAGTCAGCAGCCGGGAGCGGCAGCTGCTGCCGCGAACGCTGCGCAGCTGCGCGCGTTGCTTGCAGGTGCTACTTGTGAAGGCCTGCAGTAGGTGAGATGGCGGCACCGCTTGCAGACGCTGCGGTTTCCTGGCTTTTTGACGTACAGCGGTCCCTGGAGCGGGCAGACACACTAAGGATGTAAGTCCAGTCCCTTGGGTCGTAGTCTCGGTGGTGAGGAATCTCTCCCTACACCTGCACCTCCATGCTGGTGTTCACGGAGGCGCGACCGCGAGCGAGCGCGGACACAGGAAGAGGAGTCTGCATAACAAGAAGCAATCTGTCGAATCATTCTAGCTTACGTCAACCACGCCGAATGAATTTATTGAACTTTTTATAACCTCGTAAAGAAGTGCTACCGCCGCAGACGCCTTACTCCCTGATTATAGGGATTAGCTGAGCTGCCACCTGCCGCGGTGGCTCAGGCTGGCGTTCGGCTGCTGATCCGAAGGAAATGAAAACGAAAAGTGTTTCTGGTTTTGAGGATCACCCGCCGTGATGGCTCAGCGGATAGGGCGCTCGGCTACTGATCCGGAGTTCCCGGGTTCCAACCCTACCACGGCGGCTGCGTTTTTATGGAGGCAATATGTTAGGGCGCCCGTGTGCTGTGCGATGTCAGTGCACACTAAAGATCCCAATGTGGCCGAGATTATTCCGGAGCCCTCCAGTACGGCACCTCGTTCTTCCTTTATTCTTTAACTCCCTCCTTTATCCCTTTCCTTATGGCGCGGTTCAGGTGTCCGCCGATATATTAGACAGATACTGCGCCATTTCCTTTCCCCAAAAACCAATTATCTTCTGAGGAAACGAAATGCCGCAGTAAATGTCTCACATCTCGATGGACACCTGAACTGCGCGGAAAGGAAAGGGAGGAAGGTGAGAGAAAGGTGCCATAGTGGGGGGGGGCGACAATTACAAAGAAGCTGGTTTATTTAACCTTATCACCTTTCATGCTTTCACCCCAGCTTCTCTCTTCATTGTAACGCCGGTGGCGTGCCCAAATCCAAGCCTTTTCACTACCTGTGGGAACGTCCTTCCCCACAGGCACTGCAGTACCCCCAACCCCAATCCTCATTCTTCCTCGGAGGCTGCTTTACGGCCCGCTGGCCAGAAATTGCTAGTGGATCGGGCTTCATTTGAAGCTCCAGCCTTCGGACTCCTTGGTCAGAAAGAAACCACCGTGGAAGATATGTTTTTTCGTCTGATAAAGTTGGTTCCATTCAAAAATCGGGATTAACTTCGACCACTTGGTGATCTAACGTGTACCGACATCGCACAGCTCGCATAGCCACTATTGAAACGCGGCTACCCCGGCCGGGTTCCAGCCCAAGAACAGCCGAGCGCGCTAACCATAGAGCCACCGTGGTGGTGTGGTATTTAATCCCAGTAGCACCGGTTGCTTTTTTACGGAGCGGAAATAATAATAATTGTCTTTTGGGGAAAGGAAATGGCGCAGTATCTGTCTCATATATCGTTGGACACGTGAACCGAGCCATAAGGGAGGTGATAAAGGAGGGCGTGAAGGAAGAAAGGAAGGAACAGGTGGCGTAGTGGAGTGCTCCGGAGTAATTTCGACCACCTGGGGATATTTAACGTGCACTCACATCGCGCAGCACACGGGCGCCTTAGCGTTTTGTCTCCATAAAAATGCAGCCGCCACGGTCGGGTCCGAACCCGGGAACTCCGGATCAGTAGCCGAGCGCCCTAACCACTGAGGCACCTCGGCGTGTCGGTGCCGAAATGCAAAAGCTACCTGTGTGCTGTGCGGTCTCAGTGTACGTTCAAGAACTCCTGCTGATCTAAATTAATCCTGATCGAACTTCACTAAGTCGCTTTCATAGCTTGAGTCGCATCGAGACGTTGAACCTCACCTACAACATTAGCAGAGCCTTTGCACCATCATTTCATTTTTCTTTAAAAAAAGGAAAACGAACGTTCAGCGACTTAAAAATAATGTCGACCACCTGATGATCTTTAACGTGCACTGGCATCGCACAGCACACGGGCGCCTTAGCGTTTTTCCTCCATAAAAACGCAGCCGCCGCGGTCAGGTTCGAACCCGGGCACTCCACTGCTGCACCACTTTCTTCTTTCACTCTCTCCTTTACCCCCTTCTCTTACGGCGCAGTTCAGGTGTCCGCCAATATAGATGAGACAGATACTGCGCCATTTCCTTTCCACGAAAACCAATTATTACTATTTAAAAATAAAGGAAGATTTTGTAGGAGGCGCCATACCTGCTTGACCAATGAAAGTATATCGAGCGTAAAGGTGCGTTTAAACGGCTTAATTTTAGAATAAAATTTACAGAGTGATGAAACGTTTGACGTTAAAACATGAGGGATAGAAACACTACTTGTAATAATGATAATATTAATTGGTTTTTGGGGAAAAGAAATGCGTAGTATCTGTATCGTATATCGTTGGACACCTGAACCGCGCCTTAAGGGAAGGGATAATGGAGGGGGTGAAAGAAGCAAGGAAGAAACAGGTGGCATAGTGGAGTGCTCCAGAATAATTTCGACCACATGGGGATATTTAACGTGCACTGACATCACGCAGAACACGGGTGCCTCAGCGGTTTGTCTCTATAAAAACGCAGCCGCCGTGGTTGGGATGGAACCCAGTAACTCCGGAACAGTAGCCGAGCGCTCTAACCACTGAGCCACCGCGGCGAGTCGGACCCGAGATGCAAAAGCTGCCAGTGTGCTGTGCGGTCTCAGTGCACGCTCAAGAAATACTGCTGATCTATATTAATCCTGATCGAACTCCACTAAGTTGCTCCTCATAGCCTGAGTCGCTTGGAGACGTTGAACCTCACCTACAACATTAGCAGAGCCTCTGCACCATCATTTCATTTTCCTTTAAATGTAAAAAGAACGTTCAGCCATTTAAAAATGATTCAACGGTGGGCGTTCGAAGCGAGCGGACGTGTTTTTTAGCTCTCTGCTCCTTCGGACGCTGGGCCTAAGGCTTCGCGGCGTTGCGGGGTCTCCCCATGGAGGCCACAGACACCGTGAACGAGCGAAGGCCTGTGTTCGGCGGTGACAATCAGCAACGCAGGGCAGGCCGCTCACGCTCACGATCACGGAGACGAACGCCGTCCAGAGGAAGGTCGTCCAGCACCATTCGGCGAATGCAGGCCGAGATCGCTGATCTGCGGGACACGGTGAGGTGCCTGACGGCGGCGCTCATCACCACCTCGGAGAACCTTGAGTCCGTCATCGGGACCTTGGACGTGTCGCCGGCGGACCCACGCGTTCTAGCCTTGAGGGACGCAATGGCGCTCGCTCACCAGACGCAGAACTCCATGGCGGCTCCCTCCCCGCCATTTCTGGCCACTCCTGCGCTTCCTGCCGCCATTGCTACTCCTGGGGAACCGGCTGTGATACCCTCTCCTCCTGATGCTGCTGCTGCGGGCTCACCGCGGACACCTGCAGCCGAGGAGAGCATGCGCACCCCAATGGACGAGTCTGCTCTCTGGAAACGGCGACGCTCAACGGGGTCCGAGGAGGAGAGGGACTCGGAAACCAAAAGGGACGTCGCGGTGGCCAAGCGGGAAGCTCGAAGGCCCCCCACCGTCACTGTTCCCTCTCCCTCCACACTCGAAGGAGCAGGGCCTTCCCAGCACGAGCCCCATGGAGCCCACCTCCAGCCTGCTGCTGATGCTGCTGCTGTTGCTGGTGGGGCGACGGCGTCCGGAAGAAAAACGGGTGCGACCTCACCAAATCCCGCCGCACGAGACCAGGCTGCGGCTGGGGCTTCGTCTGTTGGCAGCGAGCGCGCCCAACTCCGCGGCGCGCCGCAGCAATGCCCCGCAGGCAGCGGCGACGCTGATGCTGGTGCCAGCCTGGTCCCGTGGCGCATTATCACTACCAAGGCGCAGCGGCGTCGGAGAGCTGCCCTGGAGCGAGCCGCGGCTGCCGTGGAGGTCCCGTCCAGCCTGGTGGGGATGGTGCTGTTTCGACCGGGGCACCGCCTTCACCAGGGAACAGGGCTGGGAGTTGGCCGAGGAGATCGGATCCCGCCCGGGCGTCCTCGCCGTCCGGGTAAACATGCGGCGGAATGTGGTGGCAGTGGACGCGGGGAGCAGCGATGCTCTCCAGGCCCTGCTAGCCACGGCCGTCATCCGCGGCGTGCCGGTCTGCGCCAAGGAGCCTCCTCCTCGGAATCAAAGCTCCGGCCTGGTCTTCGGTGTGGACGGGTGCAGGACGGCGGAGGAGCTGCTAGCGGCGGCGGAGTCAACGGTACCGATGGTGTCGGCGTCTCTGTCGGGCAGCACACTCGCTCTCCGTTTTGCGGCGCCGACACCCCCGGCGTTCATCACCATATTCAAGCGCAGGCTCGCGGTCCGCCCCTGCCGTCCCCGGCCGCTCCAGTGTGCCAAGTGCGCCAGCCTGGGGCATGCCACTGAGGTGTGTCGTGCTCCTGCCCGATGCACGCGCTGCGGCGGGCCACACGAGCCTAGTACCTGCGCGAGCAAGCCCCGCTGCATTAACTGCGGGGGGCGGCACGCAGCCATTGACCCAGCGTGCCCGCACTGGCAGCGAGAGCGTCACGTGGCCACTTTAATGGCCACATCCATGGCCCCGATGTCCAGGCGGGTTGTCCGAGCCGTCGTCCAGGCTGAGACAGCGGCCCCAGCCCAGCAACATCAGCAGACGCCGCGCGCTCTTTCTTATGCGCAGGTCGTCAGGCGAACACCCCAGCAGCAGCAGCAGCAGCAGCAGCAGCAGCAGCAGCAGCAGCAGCAGCAGCAGCAGACACAGAAGCAACGGCAGCGCCGGCAGCGGCAGCGGCGATCCGGTTGCCCGGCGTCCCGTACAGCGCGGCCCGAGCCTGCGGCCGCTTCTCACGGCCAGCCCCCTGACGCACGGGACGCGGAGATCGCGCGCCTAAAGCTGGCGTTGCGCCTCTCAGCGCACTTTTCCCGGAGGGCACCGATGGACACCGGGCTTGCTTAGAAGCAGCGGGTGCTCCCGCACAGATAAGCCAGCATGATGGCTAGCCGCCGGACTCCCTCCCGCATACCATCCATCCTGCAGTGGAACGTGCGCTCACCTGCGGCGCGGTACGCCGAAATGCGAGTTCGCATCGCACAGGATTCGCCGGAAGTTATCGCGCTGCAGGAGACGTGCGTACGTTCACATGACGGGGAGCCCCAGATGCAGCTGCCTGGCTACATTGACTGCCACTCAGCCACCACGTGCGAGGAACCCACCTGTGCTGCAGTGCCCTGTTGTGTCACATCTCATCGCCCCGGGAAATCAAGGTGCGCGATATACGTGCGGCAGGACGTCCAGCACACCCTCGTCGGCTCGGCGGCGGCGACATCTGACGCCCAGGAGTGCGTGGTGGTGACAGTGCGCGTCGGTGGTGTTGACACGTCGGTGGCCAGTGTTTATGTGCGTCCAGCTGTCGCGTGGAACGCGCTGTGTTTTCGTGCTGTGTCTTCGTGCTGTGCCCCGCGCCAAATCATCTGTGGTGATTTTAACGCCCACCATAGTGCGTGGGGCAGTGCGCGCCACTCCGCGCGTGGAGACGACCTGCACGACGCAGCAACGCAGCTGGGACTCACTCCCTTGAACGCCGGCGAGCCCACCTTTCGACGACGCGGAACAACCGTCTCCTGCATCGACGTTGCCTTCGCATCCAGAGGCATCGAGGCGACATGGCGCCGATCACCATCTCTCTGGGGCTCGGATCATTACTCCATCCTAATTGAACCCACTGCGATGGAGGCGCGCCCCAAACATGCCTACTCCATTACCAACTGGAGTGCGTTCAGGCGGGCGGTCGACGAGGCGGCGGCCACTGGCGCAGATTTCTTTTCAAGTCTAGTCCGAAGCGCTCTCGCAGCCACCCAACGAGCAGAGGTAAGGGCAGGGCAGCCCACACCTGATATGAAGCTGCTCAATCTGCGCGAGAAGAGAGATCGCGCAGAGCGACGGGCGCGACGGACTGACAGAGCCGCCGACTGGACTGTCTACAACCGCTTGGACGCAGCAGCGCGCCGCCACGCCAACAAGCTATACCGCCGGCAGTGGGCTTCACTATGCCAAAGGATGGAGGTAGATGTCAGTTTGCGGAGGCTGTTTGACACCCTGCGGCGCATCACCGAACCACAGGCAAACCGTCAACCGCTGGAGAAGAAGAAGAAAGAAAGAGAATTTTAATGAAAGAAAGGCGCAGAGGTCGGCCACCCTCGCAATCTCCAGCGGGCTCAGCTTTGTAGAATTGGCAGAGCGGTTTGCCGATCGGTTCGCGCCGCCCAGCCCCGCAAACGCCGCTAACATAGCTGCTCCTGAGAGCCCCAGAGGCGACGCCAGTCCCTCGCCCGTCGCCTCGGAAGGTCCATGTGATGCGCCGTTCACCGCGGCGGAATTGAACAATGCGCTGCAGCGCTGCCGCCGCCGCTCGGCGCCCGGACCGGACGGGGTGACATACCAAATGCTACGAAACCTGGATGCGCAGCAACGACAGATCCTCCTGCAGCATATCAACCTGGTGTGGGAACGCGGGGAGCTACCGGAGGATTGGCGAACCGCGGTCGTTTGTCCCATCCGAAAGGCAGGGCGCCCACCTACGGAGCTGAGCGGATACCGGCCAGTGGCATTAACATCGGCGGCAGGTAAGCTCATGGAGCATATGGCGTTGCAGCGTCTGAACGAGCGGGCTGCGGAGGCTGATTTGTTTGACGAGCGGCAGACGGGTTTCCGTGGGATGCGGTGCACGGCTGATTCTATATCGGACGTTGTTACAGCGCTGGAGCATGCCAGGGCGGCAGGCCAGGTTGCGCTGCTGCTGCTACTGGACGTCTCGGGCGCTTTTGACAACGTTCACCGCGCACCAATTCTCGCGGTGCTTGAGGGGGCCGGTGTGAGCGGGCGCCTTTTGCGATACGTTCATGGCTTCCTGAGCGGGCGCACCATGCGCGTGCGAGTAGGGGGTAAGCTCTCCAAGCCTCGCCCGGTCGACATGGGCGTGCCGCAGGGCTCTGTCCTATCACCATTTCTGTTTAATGCGGCCATGTCGGTGGTGCCGGCCTCCCTCCCGACGAGCGGGCGACACCATGTGTACATGTCCATATATGCAGACGACATAGCTCTGTGGTGCCGGGGACCACCGGGCGAGGCGTTCCGCGTGAGGGGTGCCTTCAGGGAGCCCTGACCGCAATCGATGCCAGCTTGCGCGGCCTTGGTCTGTCGCTGAGCGCGGACAAATCGGTGGCCATGGCCTGCGTTTCGCGCTCGCGCGCGCACCTTGCGCCACTGTCACTGGACGGGACTCCGATTCCTTGGCGTAAATCGGTGCGGTACCTTGGCCTGGACATCGACTGGCGCCTTTCCTTCCGCCCCGCGGCGACCAAGGCCTGTCTGGAGATGAAGAGGATCACCGCCACTGTGCACAAGCTCACCGCTCGAGGCCAGGGCATCTCCCAGCAAGCCGCGCTGCGTCTATACAATGCCGCAGCTTTGGGGGCGGTGCTCTATGCGCTGCCGCTCGTCACGGTGCGCAAGCCGTGCTGGAAGAAGCTCGAGCTTCAGCACCGCAAGTCCCTGCGCGTGTGCCTAGGCCTGCCCAAAAACTAGCAGTGCGCCGCAACGTTGGCCGAGGCAGGAGCGTGGCCCCTTGAGCTCCAATCAGCGCGCAGGGCACTGAATCACATCGACCGGCTTCACCGCGCACCGGACGGCGGCTCGCTACTGCAGCGTATGCGCTCGCACCCGCGCTCACGAATGGGCGCGGAGCTGCTCGAGTATGAGCAATTGACCCAAGGCCCACCCCCCTACGGCTCCTGCGCGCCCTGGCCTGCTGCCTCGGAGGTACAGCGAGAGATCGTCGGCATCGCGGGAAAGCGGAGCACACCCCTCTGCGCTGTGCAGCAGCTGGCCAGAGCCGTCATACACGAGGAGCTCCAGGACCATCTCCTCGTGTACACCGACGGCTCAGTGGTCCGCGACAGCTGCTCCCTTGCTGCGGCGGCCACCATCCCCGCCCTGCGACTGCACAGCCAGCAACACGCAACCTTCCTGGGCTCCTCCACCACGGCGGAGTTGATGAGGATCCGGCTCGGGCTGGACCTGCTGCTCACCCTCGGCCCTCCGCCGCCCAGGAGTGCTCTGCTGTGCGACTCCCGCGCCGCCCTCAGCCGCCTGCAATCTAACGGCCGCGGTACCCCACTAGTGCGGGAAATTCGCTCGCGCATCGAGCGCCTCGCGCAGAGAGGTTGTGCCGTGCGTGCACAGTGCGTTCCCGGTCACTGCGGCATCGCCGGCAACGAAGAAGCTGACGACCTCGCGACCGCTGCACACCAACTACCTGCCAGCGATCTGCCCCTTGCGCTGGAGGACGTGCGTGCGGCCATTCACGACCATCTCCGAAAGCAGCACCCCGACCCACACATCGCGGGAGGTGAGCGCATCGACAGTGTCACCGGCTGTCGCGCACTTACACGGTCGCAACGTGCAATGATCCTCCGCGCGCACATTGGCTGCGTGTGGCCCGGGGAACGACGGGTGCGTCACGGAATCGCGACGAGTGATGTGTGTGACGGATGCGGTGCTGTGGAAACACTAGAACATCTGCTCCTTCGCTGCTCCGCGTTTGCCGATGCTCGTCGCGATATGCTCGCGGCCTATAGGACGCAGGGCATACTACCAGACTCCATCAAGACGCTATTGTGGCCGCAGGGCAGTGCGCGCACTCGTGAGCGAACTTTGGTGAGCCTCTGTGCATTCCTCGAACACACGGGCTTGACGTCCCGTCTGTTCTCCGTCAGGTAGTTACACGCAGTGACCGAACGCTCCGCGAGTTCTACCTTGAACCATTAATAACTGGACGCCCCACTCCAGTTGTAACCTACACAGTGCTGTGCGCGTGTGTGATTTAATTCCTCTTAAATGAACTAATCATGCCCACAACCTGGACACAATTCTTATTGTGTAAATAGTTTGTACATATTACTTCTCCCCCTGTCCTCTATTCCTGTCCCCTCACCTCTTTCATTTCATTTCTCCACTCTGACAGCTGTCCTTTATTTCCGCCGCCCCAGCTCAGGTGCTTCAGTATCGATAGCAGATGCCGGGGCTAGCAAAAATCTTTTCCTTCCTTTTTACTGTTACTTTAATAAAACCACTACCACCACTACCATTTAAAAATAAAGTAAGTGTTGGTAGGGGGCGCCATACCTGCTTGACCAAAGAAAGCATATCGAGCCTCAAAGATGCGTATAAACACATTAATTCTAGAATAAAATTAACAGAATGATTAAACGTTCGACGTTAATTAATCAGGAATAGAAAAACTACTTTCAATTACTGTTTGAATTTCGTTTCCGAGTTTAAAATATACTTAACAACGTAATGCTCTCTGGCCACTGTATGGCGGTCGCAGTTAATGGGTGCGCAGTGCCTAGCAACCGATCGGCATACTTACCTGGTGCTGGGGCTTCCTTTGTCAAGATGGAGGAGCCTCCAGGTCGAGACGCGGGCATTGCACTGCGCCTGCGTTGACGCCTGCCACTTCCTCAATTGAGGCAGATGGGGCATGTAATTTTTGGTAGTGGGGGTTTGCGTGCGCGCATCCCCCGCCGTTATTCAATTCCAAAAATCAGAATCTTGTATGCACGTTGGTGCAATGGACAACTGCCTAGTCCGAAATCAAGATGTTATCGTAATATCCGAATTTCAGTTACGACGTATATTGCGCCGGCGAGAAATACATAGGAGGTGCTTTACTTCACCTTACCGTCTTTCATGCTTTCACTCCAGCTTCTCCCCTCAATGTAAACCCTGCAGAGTGCCCAAATCAACGTCTTTTCACTACCTGTGGCACTGTCCTTCCCTAGTGCCTAGGAACTCATATCTGATATATCTGCTGCGGGCCCCTGTACCCAAGACAATATCGACCAAGCGAAGCTTCCAGTGTTTGTGTCAAGGCGGGCTCTCGGATCCTGCGTCCCGGAGGTCCTGTCTGCTGTTCTTTTGCCCGGCGCCGCGCTCCTGTCGTGGTGACCCGGACGGAGCCATGGAGCGACCTTTCCCTGCGGTGCGAAAAGCTCCACTATGCGGGTCACAGCCGAGCTTCGCGTGAATCGAACTGGTGAGTTATGCGCATGCGCGAAAACGAGTGACATCACGCGACAAACAGGTGGTCGCTCCTTGCCGCAGCCGAATTCGTCGCCTGACCTTTCGGCGCAGCCGCGCGCTACTGCACATGTGCGTCATGTGCATGCGCAAGGAGGCTATATAATGCGCTTGCCAGAGAAAAGGCGTGCGCACTCGACATGGAAAGGAAGGAGAGTGCGGCTGCTGCTAGACTACGCAGAAAACATGAGAAACTAATATCGTCAGGTCCAGAAGTACTCGCTTGGGAGTTAGCTGCACAACAGCGAAAAAATGATAAAGCCAAAGCTAAACGTGCAGCCGAAACGCCTGAACAACAGAAAGTACGCCTTGCTAAACGACAACAGAAAGAAGCCGAAAATCGTGTCTTGGCCGCATCTTCAGCCAGCAGCAGCCAAGCGAGTGAGGAAATGGAAACAAGAGAGTCAGAAGAGGAAAATCCCAAGACTCGCCGTTACAACGACCACGTGGTACGACTTAGTGAAAGTGCGAGTGCGACTAGGGTGTTCCACTCTCTACGTCTTCCTATGTATACAATACGAGCGAAGCTGCGAAGCATAACCATGGCATCAAACCAAGCATAACTGAAGCTTTTCGCTTGTATACCCAGGCTTAACCAGAGCTAAGCCACTGCCTTTTTTTTTTCAGTGCCGGAACCTGTTCCGGCCGACCGCCTTATCGACACTCTTGAGGAGGTGGTCGGAGTCGGGGGTCTGACTTACCTGCAGCCCCTCGGTGGTCTACGTTTCCTGCCCGCCGTGGCTTCCATGGCGCAGGTAGCGAATATGTTGGCGAGAGGCAGCCTGCTGATCGCCGGAAAAGAAGTGCCGCTAGAACAGATGGGAGTTCCAGTGGTCCATGGGACGGTCTACCGTCTTCCGCCATGCGTCAGCGACGCAGACCTGATTGCGGCGTTCATGCCATATGGGAAAGTCCGCGCAGTTACCGAGACTGACTTCCTGAGCAAGAACAGCATCGGGAACGGGACGCGCCTCGTTAAGTTGGAGATGACGAAGTCTCCACCCAACTTCCTGACGGTGGCCGGGACTCGAGCCATGATCGAGTACAGCGGCATGAGGCGTGTCTGTTCCTGTTGCGGAGGAGAGGGCCACTTCGGTGCTGTCTGCAAGGCGGTGCGCTGCGGACGGCGCGGCGCTTACGGGCACTTGGGCCCGAATTGCAGGCCCGTATGCAAGCGCTGCGGTAGGGCACATCCCACGCACGACTGCGTCCGACTGCGTTCCTACGCGGCGGCGTTGGCGTCGGCGGCAGCCAAGGCGCCCCGGGAGCCTGGCGATCAGCCCGGAATGGCGGAGTCATCTCAGGCGGCTGGCGCCGTTTCCAGCGGCGCGGCGGAGGGGGCGGTGACGAGCCTGGCCGAGCCTGCTGTCCAGCGGGACGACGCCGGGACCAACCCAGCTGACGACCAGGCGGGGAAGGAGCGTCTTCCCAGTCCGCGGCGGAGCAGTCGGAGGGCGCCTCCGACGCCGAGAAGTCGGCTTCGTCCGACTCGGACGATTCGCTGGGCGACTCCTCTCTTGAGGAGCCTCCGAGCCTGGAGGCCTCCCTCCTCGACTTTCCGATGGCGACGCAGCACTACGAAACGGAGGCCGGCACCGAGTCGCCTGCCTCCCCCTCTCTCAGTGACGACCTACATACTCCGGTCAAGGGCGCCCAGGGCAGCGACAGCGCGAGCGAGTTGCGACCGCAGGCGCCGCACATCCCGGTCGCCCTGCCACCACGAGGCCCGTGCGTAGCGAAGGTGCGGGCGGGTGTCCGGAAGGTCCTAGACCTGGAGGACCCCAAGCGCCAGCTTTGGTCATCATCGGAAGGCAATGCGCCTTCGTCCATCACCACGGCGCCGAAGAAGGCAAGGACGGAGGACGACGATGACGTCCTCATGGACGTCACCGGAAACAAATAGTTTCCACCATGGCGCCCTCGCCCAGCACTCCGGTTTTTAGCGGTCATCCTCTTCTCCTGCCCGGCGTTGGTTCGGGCGCCGCCTTTTTGGCACTCGCCCAGCGCTGCTATCTTATCGGCGCGCTGGCTCCGTCGGCGCGTTTGGCGAACGATGGACGGTGTTTGTGCGGTGGTGTGTGTAGGTGCGAGTGTGACAGTGTGTTCCTGCCGCAGCCGCGCGCATCGACGAGACCTTTCCGCCGCGCATCCGTTGGCACCGCTTGGCATCACCGCCCCGCCGCCGCGGGGCCGTCAGCCAGGACACTAGCAAGGATCCCCTCCCCCCTGCGACGGTGTATCAAGTCACCCACAGACTCTGCCCGCTGAACTCTACCGTGAGTCCGTACCCGTATTGTTGTTTCACTTGTTTTGTTGTTTAGCTTTGTTGAATTGTTTTCTTCTTCATTTTCATTATGGCTGTTTTTTCGTTTTGCTTGTTTTAACGTGCAGGGTTATCGCTCTCCCGATAAGAAGTGGGAGGTGCTCCACGTTGCGCGTTCGTTCCAAATTGACGTTTTGTTTTGTCTTTGCAGGCGACTCGAACCCGACCGCGGCGGCTGCGTTTTTATGGAGGAAAAACGCTCAGGTTCCCGTGTGCTGTGCGATGTCAGTGCACGTTAAAGCTCCCCAGGTGGTCGAAATTATCCCGGAGCCCTCCACTACGGCACCTCTTCTTCCTTTCTTCTTTCACTCCCTCCTTTATCCCTTCCCTTACGGCGCGGTTCAGGTGTCCAACGATATATGAGACAGATACTGCGCCATTTCCTTTCCCCAAAATCCAATTATTATTATTATTGTTATTATTATTTGCAGGCGTGCAATTTTCGCACCCCTGCAGGTGTTTTCCTTTCGTTCACGGTTTTATGTCGATGCTTTCTTTTCGTTGACGGACTCGCGGTGTTGCGGTGTGGGTGTGTTTCTGGCGCCGGCTTATTGCGCGGGTGCCCATTGTACCTTTGGGTATGATGGTCGTGTACTGGTCGTTGATATTTTCCTCCACGGACGGAGCACTCGCTTTGTGAACGTATACGCACCCGTCACGCGTGCATTAACAAACAATTTCAACCACTCGCTCACATCCCATTTTCTTGAACCTGTGCCATATGTCCTGCTGGGGGGACTTTAATTGCGTCCTGGACACGATGCGTGGCATTCAGGGACCCGTTGAAGGCGCGTCCAATTACCACGCTATGAAGCTAGGCAGACTGGTTCGCCAGCTACACCTTAGGGACGCAAGGGTTGAGCTGCACGGGGACCTCTTCAAACTGGTTCGCCAGCTACACCTTAGGGACGCGTGGGTTGAGCTACACGGGGACCTCTTCGTGGCCACACGTGCTAGGGGCCGCAGCGCCATCCGAATCGATCGGGTGTATTTACCTAGTGCCCTTGTCCTGCAGTTAAGGTCCTGCGAGGTTGTCCCCTTTCCGGCCGGTGCCGGAGCGCTCAGTGATCACTTTCCTATCGCGGTTTGCCTGAGGTGCGCTCCGGGTCGTGTTGGTGGCGCCACTATTTAGCGAATGGACGTCTCCCTCCTAGAGGACGAATTGAGCGTTCGCGGCATCCGCGAAGATTTGTCGGAATCCATTGCTCGGGTCGTCGAGTTCACTCCCCCACATGGGATGACCTCAAGTCTCGGTGGCGCGATTGCCAAGTCCGAGCAGGTCGAGCAAAGCGCGCCCGGAGGACCGCGGCGCTCAATGACGTGCTGCGTCGAATGCGTTTAGTGAAGCGAGCAGGTGAACTGACCTCCGCGATGCACGAGTACTTGGACACGCTTCGCGTCCGGTACCACCACGTACTGGAGAAGGGAACCCAGGCCTCCTGTGCGGCAGCGAGCCTACACATGCCGGCGCAGGATGCCGCAGATCTTAGGCATGCCAACAGCCTTCGCCTTGAGAGCGATCGACCGGCCCGTATCGATAGCGTCACCATGCCAGACGGTGCGGTCTCTGATCAGGCCTACGATATTGAGCGCGTTTTCCGCGAGCACTTTGCGGAATGTTTTGCTTCACAGGGTCTCTGTGAGTGGGATGGGTTTGAAGCCGCCGTAGACACCTTTTGCGCCACCCTCCCTCACCTACCCGACGACGCAGAACCGGCACTTTGCGCTCCCGCGTCAAAGGAGGAAGTCTTCGCAGTCCTGATTAATATGAGCCGTGCATCTGCACCGGGACCAGACGGCCTGGTCGCCGGTTTCTACTACGTCTTTTTCGATGTGCTGGGGACTTCCTTACGCGCCTAGTGAACGCTTTCCTTCAGGAAGGAGTTAAGCCGCCGTCCTTTGCCAAGGGCCGAATTGTGTCAGTCCCGAAACAGAGAATGACGTCGTCATACGTCGTCTTTCCGCGTTGTGTCTTGTGCATTCTCGTCTTCGTCCCTCGTTGTTTTGCGTGGTTGCAATATGCACTCCCCTGTTAACCACCAACTAGACCGCCATTGCCTTTTAAACAAGCGAAGGCGTTTGACAGGGTGTAATTACCTATTTTCCGTCCTGAAGTGCTCTGGGCTCCCTACCAGCTTTATTAATTGCGTAGCGCTGTTGTACTCCGACCTCACGGCCAACCTAGTCTGAAATTATCGTGTGACCGCCTCCTTTCCGGCAACGCGTGACGTGCGCCAGGGACGCCCTCTTTCTCCGGCGTTGTTCGTCCTGTCTTTGGACTCCCTGCTGTGCAGCGTTGCCTCCAACGAACGCATTCACGGCTTTCCATTGACAAGACAGGAAAAGATCGTCGTATCGACCTATGCCGACGACATTTCAATCTTTGTCCGGGACACCCGGAGTTTCGGGGTTTCCTGGCCACGTTTCAGGTTTACTTGGTGCTGTCTGGCGCCGAGCTCAATGCCAGCAAAAGCCGGGCGCTACGTTTTGGGACCTTCTGCGATCCCGTCCCGGTGCCTTTTCCTTTCGTGGATGGGGTCCGCGTATTGGGGGTCCTTTTCGAACAGGGCGGAGTTTCGTCCCATACGTGGGATGGAGTTGTTGAGCGCATGACGACTGCGCTAGGAAAGGCAGCTCAGTTTGACCTCTCTATGGAGGCAAAGATAGCCGTAGTGAAGAGCCGCGCGTGCGCCTTTGCCCACTAAGTAGCACGCGTGGCAGTGATCCTGCGCCGTACCGCGAGTCAGCTAGCATCCCTCGTGGGCGTTTGTCTATGGGATGGTGGTACGGCGCACGTAGCTCGGCGCCTTTACCAGCTGCCGCCTTCACGAGGAAGACTCGGGCTACCCTGTGTAGCTACAGTAGCGTGGGCTCTCGGAGCCAAATTGGTAACCGCGCTGGTAGGAAATGAGTCGTATCTGGGCCGTTCGCTCATGCTCTATTGGATTAGCTCGGCGCGTTGCTTTCACCCCGGATCGACATACAGGCCCACAAGTGAAAAGGCCTTTGGTCTTCTACAGAGCAGCAGCGGGGTTTAAGCTGTCTGTAGCCTCTGATCTACCGGGCGTTGACC
The DNA here is from genome assembly GCF_052857255.1 of Amblyomma americanum. Classification (NCBI taxonomy): domain Eukaryota; kingdom Metazoa; phylum Arthropoda; class Arachnida; order Ixodida; family Ixodidae; genus Amblyomma; species Amblyomma americanum. Next base: position 111,889,861 of record NC_135498.1, read on the forward strand.
TGAGCGAGGTGCCTGCATCTCAGCTCAGCGAGATGGTCGCGTGCGCGCGCCTTGGTACCGACGACCAGCGGCGCACTGCGGTGCGCAAGTGGCGTACGTGGTGTACAAGTCGCCTCCCTTCTGAGGTTCGCGACTTTGAGTGGAAGAGGAGATGGGGCGTTCTCCCCACGCGAGAACGACTCGCATCGTGGGGCGTTGTGCCCAATGCCCAGTGCGCGCAATGCGGTGCGCAAGAGACGGCGCGCCATATTTTCTTTATGTGTCCTGTCGCGCGGACAATGTGGCGATTGGTTTACCGCATGTTTTCTGTTCGTGCCGGGCCAGGTGTCCGCCAACCGCGCAGCCAGTTTGGCAAACTTGTTTTTGTCTGGGAAGAAGAAGTGGAAGAAGGAGAACGTCCCTTGATTGCAGCTCTTCCACTTTACTGCAGTTTTTTTCTTTTGTGCGCGAACCGTGTTCTCGTCATCCTTCATGATGGCGGGCGCACATCCCCTGCGTCCTCCCGTCGTCGCCGTCGAAAAGACTGCGCACTACTAGATGGCAATTCCAGTGCCACAAACGTCGCTGATGTTGTGCTTCCAGATTCGTCTGATGAACCCACGGTGACAGAGACGGAATCTGACAGCAGCAGCTTCGAGCTTGTTGAGCCGCGCGGCCAGAAAAGGAAGTTTCGCCGGACATTAACAGCGGGTGAGTTGCCTACGAGGACTGTTGACAAGCCAGGAGTTTTCTCAGTGGCCTTCGTTCCTACAACGCAGACGACTAATCTGAACACCATTAACAGACAACGGCTTACCCAGCTTTTCGACTGGGTGGTTCCGGAACAAGTCTGTGAAGTCAGAATTAATGCATGGAAGAATATCCTGACAGTAGATGTTAAATCTCAGGCATCAGTAGACAAGCTGAACGAAACTGCTGTCCTCGGTAGCATGGCGGTCCGCTCCTACGTTGCTCACGGGAAGAAAACAACCACTGGAGTTATCAGTGATGTTGACCCGGAGATAGATGACAAGGACCTCCCGACGCTGATTAAATCTATGGCCCGGATAGTCGACATTCATCTTTTCGGCCGCTCCAAGTGTGTCAAGTTAGTTTTTGAAAAAGATGCTCTCCCATCCCACGCCAAGGTGGGCTATGTGAGGCATCCTGCCCGCCTCTATGTTCCAATGCCTGTTCAGTGCCACAAATGCAACAAGATAGGTCCTGTGAGTGCTGTTTGCAAAAATTAGGTATCCTGCCGTCGATGCGGCGGGATGCATCAGCATGACACCTGCACGACGGAGACTATAAAGTGCGCCAATTGCTCGGGTGCCCATGAAGCCACAGCTAAGGACTGCCCTAATATTACGAACGAAATACATCCTGAAAAAGTTGGTGAAGGACAATTCGACCCACGAAGAAGCGGCTGCGCGTATTCGTCGCCGGAAACATCGTTCCCGGCGGCGTCGTCCGGATCCACACAATACTAGTCCAGCTGCACCAAATTCGCAGGAAGTATCAGCTCAGCCGGCACAGCAGCATGAGCCTAAAAACGATAAAAAAGATGCCTGCGGCAGTGCCCCATGTTACCGCAGTGGCTCAGTCTGACGCGTTTCTGTTAACTTCCTCCGATGCTGAATGGCCTGCTCTGCCATCAAAGGACATAGCCACGGCAAGACCAAGACTGGTTGCCACTCCAGCTGACACTGCTGGCAAGCCTGCAGGTCAGGATGTGAGCATTATGTTAAAAAGGCTTGTGGGTTCAATGCGCGTGCTGCTTTCCGGCATTAACACGCCAACAGGAAAGATTGTTGTGCAGTTTTTGGATGCACTTGAGCCGCTCTTGGCGGCATTGCAGTAATTTACTAAGGCACAATCAAAACCCACCTCCTCTGTGACATTACATGTGTGCCGCAGTTTACTGGTACAATGGAATACCTGAGGCCTACGCGGTCGTCTGAGTGACTTCTGACCACGTGTCCGCAAGTACCGCATCCCTGTGCTTGTTATATGTGAGCTCAACATGCCGTCTCTTTTCCGCCTTTCTGGGTACGTGCTGCTGTGGTCTCGCGAAGAAGATGAAACAAGCAAAGTGTTAGTTTGCATACGCCAAGACATTGCGCACGTCCGCCACGTCCTACAGCCACACAACGCAAACCATTACATCTGTTTGACAGTCACGCTAAAAGGACGGATCTTTTCGATAATCGGGGCTCACATTCCACCTAGAGATGCGTTTGATACTTCGTACCTATATTCAGCTATCCATAGTTGCACAGCTCTTCATATAAAAGTGTGCGATTTTAATGCTCATGACCCTCAGTGGGGCGGTGCTGTAATGAATAACCGAGGCAGGAGACTTTTTGACTTTATGCACTCCCAGAATTTCGTCAATTTCAACGCTGGTTCACCTACGTTTCTGCGTGGCACGTCGGGCAGCAGCTGCTTGAATCTGGCGTTTGTTTCAGCAAGTCTCCAATGAAGTCTTACGTCAGCTGGTGCAGTGGCGTGAAAACACATGGGAGTGGCCACATTCTAACGTAGGTATGCGTCAAGTGGTACGCACCTGCTACTTCGTCTCGCGTGCGATATACAGACTGGCCTGCCCTTAGAACATCCGTTGAGACTTCCTGTGCGGACCTCACAACACCGTCCAAAATAGAAGGCTTGATTACGTCCTCTCTCGGTGAGACCACACGGTATATATGTACGCCTACGCCAGGATCTACTATTGACGTGGAATTCGAAAGACTACGCGCAGTCCGTCGGCGTGCCGAAAGAAAAAACAGAACTAAATCCACGTATGATCTCGCCCTTTGTCGCTGAGCTGAACGACAAATAAAATGTCACCTCGCGAGATTAGGAAGACAACGTTGGAGGCAGTTATGTTCATTGCTGGACCCTCGCAAACCACTGTTGCGTATTTGGTATGTAGCCAGGTACTTGCGTTCACCCCACAAGAACTGTATCCTTTCCGTGCCATGTCCATTTACCAACGCCGTAATAATGTAGAGGTAGCAGAATAATTCTGCAAAATGGTTGAGGGCACAACTCCGGTAGCATCAAAGAGTTTGGAGGCTTTTGTGCCACCTTCATCAGATGACCACTACGACATGCTATTCACGATGCCTGAACTAGAAGCTCCTCTTTCCTCGTGTAGGTTTCCATCTACACCTGGTCCTGACGGAATTTCGTACGCGTCTCTCTCTCACCTTGTAATGGAAGGCCGAACTGCGTTGCTCAATTACTACAATGATACATGAGCTTCCGTAATCGTTCCAGAACACTGGAAGATCAGCCGCCTGGTTGCTCTATTGAAGCCTGGAAAGCCTCCTTATGAGCTTACCTTATACCGGCCAGTTGCACTAGCAAGCTGCGTCGGTAAGGTTATGGAGCGAATGGTGCTGGCGCGGCTCGAATGGTTTTTAGAGCAGAATGCTCTCTATCCGGACATGATGGCTGGCTTCCGGAGGGGACGTTCTTCGATTTGCAACGTAATCGACCTCATATCGACAGTGGAACATGAAAAACGGAGTCGCCGACTCGTCGCTGCTGTCTTCTTGAACATCAAAAGGGCCTACGATAATGTACTTCATGACGCCATCCTTGATGCCCTTGACGACATAGGCATTGGCGGCCGGATGTACTCGTGGATTGTGAGCTATCGCAACGGCCGTTCCATTTACATGTCTACGTCTGATAGAGAGACTACCCGTCATCAGGTTTGCCGTGGAGTTCCTCAGGGAGGAGTTCTCAGCCCAACCTTATTTAACGTGGCATTGATTGGACTGGTGAGTGAACTTCCCACTCACATTCACATCAGTGCATATGATGATGATATCTGCATCTGGACTTCGGGTTCGACACGTCCGCAAATGCGCGCGAGAATACAACGTGCCATGTCATCTACTTCAAGGTACCTATGACGCCAGGGTTTGCACTTAGCAGCTGATAAATGGGCTGGGGTCGCATTCACGCGCAAGTCTGTCTGGCGCTACCCGGTAACACTTCAAGGGGTTGCAATACCATGTCTCCCACCACAGATTTTTGGCCATTATTATTGACCACGATCTGTCGGAGTCGAGGCATATAAATATGCTAAAGAAAAGACTTACTCTTTTTTGCCATGTCCTTCGCTTCGTAGCAGGCATTAAATGGGGCCCAACGGAGCGCTCCTTGCTAAGACTTTAGGATACTCTCTTTATAGGCTACATTCGTTACAGCCTTCCTGTACTCTCTGCCATGAGCATTTCCTGCTCGCGGACATTGGAGAGTGTCCAAGCACAGGCGCTCAAGATATGCCTCGGATTACCACGTTTTGCCTCGAACAAAGGCACGATTGAGGAATTTCGTGCGTGCCCAATATCGATTTACTTGTGACATGAACCACTTCGTGTATATTTACGCGCGCTTACACAGCACCGCTGTCACCCGCTGACGGAGATTTTTGATAAGCGACCGGACAGCAGTTTTGCACGTGCACCGCGCTTCCATCGATCCGAATTGTCATCAGATTATGCCCTGCCGCAACATCCCTTGCAGCCACCATGGGTGATCGCCCAGCCTTCAGTATGCCTGCATATCCCTGGCATAATCTAGAAATCTGTGATGCCGGTTAGCGGACTGAAGCAACTTGCTCTTGCCTACATCTGGTCAGGATACCAAAACTGTGTGCACGTGTACACAGGTGGATCTGCGTCACCAGAGGCATCAACAGCAGCTTTCGTAATCCCTGCTCAGCAGACGACCCGCAGGTTCATTTTAGGACACAAGTCTACTTCAACCGCTGCAGAGCTTGCGTGCCTTCGAGAAGCGATCCGCCGCATCTGCGGAGAACCGCCTCAGGAGTTGTGCATTTTCACTGAATGTAAACCTGCGCTACAAATTTTGGGATGCTTCCTACGCCACACCGCCTACCAAGCTCTGGCTCTTGACATCATTAGTCTCCTGTCATTAGCTCAGGAAAAAGGCCACCGTATATTGTTTCAGTGGATCCCTGGACACTGCGGACTCGGTGGAAATGAGACCGCCGACGCTGAAGCAAGGAGCGCCTTCAGCAGAGGCGTGCGTACAGCTGTGCCGTTCTCTAGACCGGACACCACTTGTCTTTTTTCGGAATCAATGAGGAGTGCGGCGGCTAGGTACTGGGCCCTACCAGACTCTGGACACATACGCCTTAAACGGCTAGATCCGGCGATGACATTTTCTGTTCCTCGCAGAATACCACGCCCTATTGCATGCGTAATCCATAGATTACGTTTAAACGTCGGCTTCACGCGCAAATACTTGCACTTTTTTTTGAAGCGATGTTTATTGCTTCATGGCATAAAAACTACGAAGTGAGAGATGAGTAAGATGGTTAAATAAATGAAAAAAATGTGGGCTGATTTGATGAAATCAAGAAGTGAACGATGATATCGACCCAGTGTCCAGGCAATATAGGAATCCGGATTGTCCGGTGAGAGTCCCACTGCCGCCAGGTGCCGAATTCTCGTCGGCTTCTGCACCGGGCAGTTCCACAACAGAAGGTGGATATCCGCCTCACAGTCTCTGTTCTTGCAGACTGGACACCCGTGACGGGGATATAAATCTTTGAAATGCGGCCACTTGGTTGTCACAGCTGGAGTTAGGGCAACCCTGACCCGTATCCTCCGAAGCGCAACCTCTTCAGCACGGGTAAGACCACGGGGGAGGGTTACCGCACACGGAGGGATTAGAGCACGTGTGCGGCACCGGAGGTGTTCCTTTCTTGTTAAAAGGAGCGTGGTGTCATCCAGAGTGAGAACTCTAGCCAAAGACAATGTTGGGGTCGAAAGGCGGGTCGCAGAATCTGCGCGGCTTTGTGCGCTCAGGAGGTCACGTGGGACCCACTCAATACTATTTGCTGCCGGATGCGTGCCGCTAGTCGATGGATGTCTTCGCAGATTTCTGGGGTGCGAGCGACTCGTCGCAGTAAGCGTGTGACGTGAAGGGCATCGGTGCGAATGACAATGCGGGCCGTGGGTAGCATGGCAACGGCGGCCACAGAACAAAGTGCCTCTTGAACCGCAAGCATCTCCGCACAGAAGGCGGAAGGAGGTTCTGAGAGGCGAAACCTTGACGTTTTGTTCAGAGCAGGCTTGCAAGGACAGTGAATTGCCGCTGTTGTTTCGCAGGCCTGGATGCTTGCGTCAACGTACATAACGATGGAGCCATGCGCCAGATTGACGTCTTGCTCTGTGTGTAAAGCTTGACTTTAGGCGGCGAGCATCGCGTCGTTGCTGCACCAGCTCATCTAGTGTATTCAGCTGCGCATTTTCTTGGAGCGCCACGATCGGGGTAATGCAGGAAAGGAAAGTGATGACCCCCATTGCCTCTCGATTAACAGCTTCTAGACGATCCCATTGAGCCCTCGTCCAATGCTGCAATTGGGCTTGGTAAACGAGGCCCGGTTGCACAACCGCCGGCACCAACTGTTGTGCAATATGAGAACGGGCTCCGCTTGTTTTAGGAGCAATGCGTCTAATCAGGCCCAATGCCTTAATTGCTTGCTTTTTAGCCAGAGAAAGCCAAGCAGTACCTGTTCCTGACTCGCGTATTGTCAAGCCCAAGATTTTTACCGTCGAACTTTCTTGAATTGGAGTTCCGGATATATGAAGACGAATTGGTGTTGCAGCCAGTTTACGGCGCCCCCAGCGGTTGGCGACTGACCCGAACGTAGTTTTGCTCACTGAAAGCTGCAGAACAATTGAAGAAGCAAAAGTCGACGTAATATCTATGGCTGATTGTAGGCCTGCTGCTTGAGTCATCAGGTCGTACTGAGTGCTCCACATCGTTATGTCATCAAGATAGAATGAGAACTTAATCTCAGAGACATCATGTAAGCGCCAAGCAAGTGGGAAAAAAGCATTATTAAATAATGTTGGCGATAACACCGATCCCTGCGGAACGCCGCGAAGAAGCACAAATGATCCGAAGGCCTTACCACTGAGGGGTATGGCAAAGTGTCGGCCTTAAAGGAAGGATTTAACAAAATTGCGCACTCTAACGGGGAAATGCAACATGTCAAGCGATTCCAGGATGGCAGCATGACTGATATTATTTTACGCATTTTCCACGTCCATGGCCAGTACAGTACGTACATTGTGGCTGCGAGTTGAGGCCAGAACTGCTGACGCCAATACAGCCAGCCAGTCTTCTGTACCTATAAACGTACGAAATCCAATTTGGGCGGGATGGTAGAAATAATGGTGAACAAGCCACCACGACAGTCGTGTGGCAAGCATTTTTTTGGTAAGCTTGCATAATGTTGGCGTAAGTGATATAGGCCGGAAATTTACGAGGTCTGTCGGCGGCTTCCCCGGCTTTGGTATGGGGATCACAATAGCCGATTTCCAGGTTTCTGGTACGACGCCTTCTATCCATACCTTGTTAATGGTGGCGAGGAGTTGAGTAAGTACAGCGAAACTTAAGTTCTTGTAAACCTCGTACCGAATGGAGTCAGGTCCGGGCGCAGTCTTCCGACGGGCCTCGTCTATTGCTGCAAACAACTCGGGCATTGAAAATGGGCTTGGAATTCCCTCGGCGTCGCCTGTAGATGGGAGCTTATCGACATACGCTGGAATGGCAGCCAAGGGGGCTCCTATGACCCTTAGAGGCAACACATCATACTTGTGGAAAAACTTCCGCGCTGACTCTCTGGCGAAATCATCCGGAGCTGTTAGCTGCAAAGCATGCTGTGGCCGCTGCGTCACGGCGACGGGAACCATGTTCCATTGCACGAAACGTTCGCCAGAGAGCAGCATTCGATGACTTTGTCGAGAACTGCTCACACCACGCATGCCACTGCCGTCGCGAGAGATCGCGTACATATCTGCGAGCCTTGGCAGTAAGGCAATTCAGCCTTGTCCGTGCTTGCGCAGAAGTCGGGTCTGGGGAAGCTACCATCTCCGCTTGTCGGCGAGCAGCCCACAGGTTAAGCAGATCCACAGCCGGCACCGGGCGATTCACTTCCGTCCAGGTGACAGCAGTAGCCTTATTAAGCGCAGTTTGTATGCAGTCAGCAAGTAGTGTAGACGATTGCAGAGAGAGAGAGATATTCGATGGTGGTGCGAAACGTGTCCCAATTGACCACAGAACACCTACGGCGTAATCGGCGGGCCCTTGATGGATGGAGACCGATGATGATAGGATGGTGGTCTGGCTCCAGCAGTCTGGCTCCAGGTGCCACGATGCAGTCTCGGGTCCTGACCACCACGTAAGGTCCGGAGCATATGTTAGACTGCGAGCATGGCGCACAGTCTGCGTTGCTGAATCTGGATGGTTGAGTAAAACAAACTGCTCATCCGCGAATGCGTCCCACACACGCCTACCACGGGGGCTTTAAGTGGGGTACCCCCAGTCCAGATGAGGGGCGTTAAAGTCACCACCGACTAAAACAGTCCACCCTGGGTGCTGTCGTCGTAGAGTTAATAACCACCCCAGATTAATGCGGGAGGGAGCTCCACCGGCGGGTGTTACATAGTATGACACGACCACAACAGTTGCCTTGGGAAGCTTCACAGCCACTGCGACTACCTCTTGATATGAGGTGCATCAGTTTTCTAGAGAGAGGCGAACTTGAAGAAAACGCGCATCAATCTACGCCGCCGCCTTTCCCGGAGGGGCAGCAGTGTGCACGCGACGGCCGTTCATTGAAGGAGACATGTATCCATTAAAGCCCGGAATGGATGGCAAGGCATTGGTCTCCTGCAGTAGGAGGGCCCACACCTGGAGCTTGTTCATGCGAAGTCGAGATTTTAGCTCAGCTTTTGTGGAGAGGCCTCTGCAGTTCCATTGGAGCACACCACAACAACGTGTACTCGCCATTTTCGATTAGGCTTCCAAGCGTTGAAGGTTCCAAGGTTGAAGCCCCATCCAGCAGTGGAGGCTGGGCAGCCATTGCCGAGTTCCGCCCAGAGGGCAGATCGCTCACGGGCTGAGGTGCATTTCAAGAAGGCGGGATGTGCGCTGCCGCTGATGGACCGGGAGCAGGGACCGACGCCGGCGAAGCCACCTCTGCCAGTGCGTCTCCGGTGGCTCTAGGCCTAGCCTAGGAGCCCAGTCCAGCTGCCGGGATGACTGAAGGACAGTTGCTTACTGCCACCTAGTCAGACGGCGCACGAGCCTCGGGAGCTTCCTCAGATGGTGCGAAGTCAGTTCTCTTGATATAAGGAACGTATTTACGCGGATGGCGAGATTTTTCACCGGAGCGATGTGCAGCCACCTTAGCAGGTAAACTTCCTCTTCTTCTTAATAGGAGAAGCGGACTCCCCGGACTGTACCACATGTGGCGTGCAAGAGACTATGGAACATGTTTTAGTAATGTGTCCAGCATAAATACGTGAAAAACTCTCCGCCCCTCTCGGAGGACTTGATCCTCGGCGCTTGGCCAGATAGTTTGAAAACTGTACAGGCAACGCGAGCGCTCTCACGCTTTTTAAGCGACACGGACCTTACCTCGCGTTTGTGACGTTAGAAAGTGTGCATTTTTTATGTATTTTTTATCTGCCCCCCCCCCCCCCCCCCATCAACATCACCCTCCTTCGTGACCCTCTTTTTCTCCTCTTCCCGTTACCCAGTGCAGAGTAGCAGGTCAGATATCTTTCGGGCCAACCTCTCTGCCTTTCAAGTCAATATACCCTCTCTCTTGTTATTGTCTGCGCTATGTTTGTATTGTGGCGTCGTCGCTGTCTGGCCGTACCCCGGCGGCAGCCGGCGAGGGCAATGTACCCAGCGTTGCGGACTCTGCGTCTCCTCATCTGGCAATGCCTGTCTGATGGTGAGGCTCTGTTTCTGCGGCGCTGGCACACCCGTTTCTTTCTCGTACGGGAGGGCCGACTGGCTATGCGGATGCTACGGTACTAGCTAGGACGCCCCCCCCCCCCCCCTCTTCTCTGCCTGTTGTGCAATTAGATTGTGGTTTGTTTGTTTGTTTATAGCTGTCTTGAGGGGTGGCCCTGGAAGTGTCCCGCCCACCCCGCGGAAAGGCCTGATTACAGTGCCACGCCATTTTAACAGAACTTATTAATGTCAAATAGGTACTGTGTACATTCTTGTGATTGCCCGATGTTTTGGTGATTAGCTTGTTACACTCCTTCTGGTCATGTACAGACGGGTTTTGATTGCGTAGGTTTCGTTTTCGAGTGTCAATAAACTTCCTTTTACATTTACTATCTTCTGCTGGTCTTTCTACCCACGATATTAAACTTACTTTTGGAATATGCCGGAGTACTAGACGCACTCCGGCACGGGTCAGCCCGGTATTGCACTTCCTCCGAGATCGCCCGGGGCCTCTGGGCCTATTAGCACGCGGCATCTTTTCTATCTATCTTTCCCTCCTATCCTTGAAGTCTACTACTCTCAGCACGTGGCAGCGAGCGTGGCTCGGCTTGAGCCAGTAGGCAGGCCCGTCATCTTTCCTTTTCCTACTTCCTTTCAGCAACATCAGTCAGTCAACTGATCGGCATACTTACCTGGTGCTGGGGCCTCCTTGGTCAAGATGGAGGAGCCTCCAGGTTGAGACGCGGGCATTGCACTGCGCCTGCGTTGACGCCTGCCACTTCCTGAATCGAGGCAGATGGGGCATGTAATTTTTGGTATTGGGGGATTGCGTGCGCGCATCCCCCGGCCGTTATTCAATTCCAAAAATCAGAATCTTGTATGCACGTTGGTGCAATGGACAACTGTGTAGTCCGAAACCGAGATCTGTAAGTAATATCCGAATCTCAGTTACGACATATCTTACACCGCTTCGTTATATATTCCACATATTGCACGTATATTACACCGGCGACAATTAAAGAGGAGCTGCTTTATTCCACCTTCCCGTCATTCATGCTTTCACCCCAGCTTCTCCCTTCATTGTAACTTTCACTACCTGTGGGGATGTCCTTCCCCACAGGTACTGCAGTACCCCCCACCTCCAATCCTCATTCTTCCTCGGAGGCTCCTTTATGGACCGCTTAGCCCGCCGGCCAGAAATGGCTGGTGGATCGGGCTTCATGTGAAGCTCAAGCCTGTGGACTCCTCGGCAAGGAGACCACCCTGGAAGGTATCTTTTTTTTTCGTCTAATAAAGTTGGTTCCATTAAGCCTGTGGACTCCTGGCAAGAAGGAGACCACCCTGGAAGGTACCTTTTTTTTCGTCTAATAAAGTTGGTTCCATCCAAACATTCGGAATAAATTCGACCACCTGGCGATCTAACGTGTACCGAAATCGTACAGCTCACGGGCGCCTTCTGCGTTTCGCGTCCATTGAAACGTGTCCACCGCGGCCGGGTTCCAGCCGTAGATCTACAGCCGAGCGCTCTAACCACATAGCCAGCGTGGCGGTGCGGTATTTTATCCCGGTAGCAGCGGTTGCATTTCTATGGAGCGGAAATATCAATAATAATAATAATTGGTTTTGGTGGAAAGGAAATGGCGCTGTATCTGTCTCATTTGTCGTTGCACGCCTGAACCGCGCCGTAAGAGAAGGGATAAAGGAGGAAGTTAAAGAAGAAAGGAAGAAAGAGGTGCCGTAGTGGAGGGCTCCGGAATATTTTCGACCGCCTGGGGATCTTTAACGTGCAGTGACATCCCACAGCACACGGGCGCCTTAGCGTTTTGTCTCCACAAAAACGCAGCCGCCACGGTCGGGTTCGAACCCTGTAACACTCCGGATCAGTAGCCGAGCGCGCTAATTACTGAGCCACCGCGGCGGGTCGGAGCCGAAGTGAAAATCTGCAAGTGTGCTGTGCGGTCTCAAGGGCACGTTCAAGAACTCCTGCTGATCGAAATTAATCCCGATCGAACTCAACTAAGTCGCCCCTCATAGCTTTCGTCGCGTCGGGACGTTGAACCTCACTTACAACTCTAGCTGAGGCTTTGCACCACCATTATATATATATTTTTAGAAAAAGTAGAAAGAATGTTCAGCGATTTAAAAATAATTTCTACCACCTGGAGATCTTTAACGTGCACTGACATCGCACAGCACGCAGGCGCCTTAGCGTTTTTCCTGCATAAAAACGCAGGCGCCGCGGTCGGGCTCGAACCCGGGCACTCCACTACGGCAAGACTTTCTTCCTTTCTTCTTTCACTCCCTACGTTATCCCTTCTTTTACGGCGCGGTTCTCGTGTCCGCCGATACATGAGACAGATACTCCGCCGTTTCCTTTCCACAAGATCTAATTATTATTATTTAAAAATAAAGGAAGTGTTTGTAGGTGGCGCCATACCTGCTTGACCAATGAACGTATATAGAACCTCGAAAGCGCGTTTAAACAACTTAATCCTAGAATGAAATTAACAGAGTGATTAAACGTTTGACAATAAAAAATGGAATAGGAAAACTACCTTAAATTACTGTTTGAAGTTTTATTTCTGAGTTTAAAATTTACTTAAATCACAATGCTCCCTGGCAACTCTATGGCGGTCGCAGTTAATGGGTGCGCAGTACCTAGAAATTGATCGGCATACTTACTGGTGCTGGGGCTAAATGGGTCAAGATGGAGGAGCCCCCAGGTCGAGACGCGGGCTTTGCACTGCGCCTGCGTTGACGCCTGCCACTTCCTCAATCGAGGCAGATGGGGCATATAATTTTTGGTAGTGGGGGATCGCGCGCGCGCATCCCCCGACCATTATTCAATTCCAAAAATCAGAATCCTATATGCACTTTGGACCCGCCGTGGTGGCTCAGTGATTAGGACACTCGGCTACTGATCGTGAGCTTCTGGGTTCGAACCCGACCGCGGCGGCTACGTTTTTATGGAGGCAAAACGCTAAGGCGCATGTGTGCTGTTAGATGTCAGTGCACGTTAAAGATCGCCAGGTGGTCGAAATTATTCCGGAGCCCTCCACTACGGCACCTCTCACTTCCTTTGTTCTTTCACTTCCTCCTTTATCCCTTCCTTTATGGTGTGGCTCAGCTGGCGTAGTATCTAGATACTGCGCTATTTCCTTCCCCGAAAACCAATTAATAATAATAATAATATTATTATTATTATTACTACACAATTTCGTTTTATCGGGGCATGTTCGTTTTGTCTGGTTACGACATACTACACCACCATATACAACGTTAATATTGATTAGATGCGACATACTACACCCTATCCTACGTAACAGTACTTTATGGTGGTAGTGGTTGTTTATTAAGATAATAGTAAAAAGTAAGGAAAAGATTTTTGCTAGCCCCGGCATCTGCCATCGATAACTGAAGCACCTGAGCTGGGGCAGCGGAAATAAAGGACAGCAGGCAGAATGGAGAAATGAAATGAAAGAGGTGAAGGGACAGGAATAGAGGACAGGGGGAGAAGTAATGTCTACAAACTATTTACACAATAAGAAATGTGTCAAGGTTGTGCGCGTGATTAGTTCATTTTAGAGTAATTAAATCACACACGCGCACAGCTCTGTGTTGGTTACAACTGGAGTGGGGCATCTAGTTATAAATCGTTCAAGGTAGAACTCGCGGAGCGTTCGGTCACTGCGTGTAACTATCTGACGGAGAACAGACGGGACGTCAAGCCTGTGTGTTCGAGGAATGCACAGAGGCTCACCAAAGTTCGCTCACGAGTGCGCGCACTGCCCTGCGGCCACAATAGCGTCTTGATGGAGTCTGGTAGTATGCCCTGCGCCCTATAGGCCGCGAGCATATCGCAACGAGCATCGGCGAACGCGGAACAGCGAAGGAGCAGGTGTTCTAGTGTTTCCACTGCACCGCATCCGTCCCACACATCACTCGTCGCGATTCCGTGACGCACCCGTCGTTCCCCGGGCCACACGCAGCCAATGCGCGCGCGGAGGATCATTGCACGTTGTGACCATGTAAGTGCGCGACAGCCAGTGACACTGTCGATGCGCTCACCTCCCGCGATGCGTGGGATCGAGGGTGCAGCTTTCGGAGGTCGTGGATGGCCGCACGCACGTCTCCAGCGCAAGGGGCAGATCGCTGCAGGTAGTTGGTGCTGCGCAGGGCAGGTCGTTGGTCAGCTTCTTCGTGCCGGCGATGCCGGCCTTCGTTGCCGGCGATGCCGCAGTGACCGGGCACCACTGTGCACGCACAGCACAACCTCTCTGCCGCCTCGAGGCGCTCGATGCGCGAGCGAATTTCTCGCACTAGTGGGGTACCGCGGCCGTTATATTGCAGGCGGCTGAGGGCGGGGCGGGAGTCGCACAGCAGAGCACTCCTGGGTGGCAGTGGGCCGAGGGTGAGCAGCAGATCCAGCCCGAGCCGGATCCTCAACTCCGCCGTGGTGGAGGAGCACAGGAAGGTTGCGTGTTGCTGGCTGTGCAGTCGCAGGGCGGGGATAGTAGCCGCCGCAGCAAGGGAGCAGCTTTCGCGGGCCACTGAGCCGTCGGTGTACATGAGGTACTTTATACCGCAATATCATAATTTGTTATGATGCCACACATCAAGTTACTTTCGGCAGCACGGTTTGAGGACACTATCTGCGGACGCCACTTTATCGTCCCATGGCATCCACCGGAGTATATGGCCATAAATGCTTTCTCTTTAACAAAACTAACTGGACATTTTTGATTTAGTGAAGTGCCTTGAGCGTACATGAGCAGTTGTGAGTAAGCTAATTAAGAATTAGCATCGTCATTCAGTTCCACTGTGCACATCCTAGCGTGTGCGCTGTGAAATAAAAAGCGCGAGCCAGCCATCGTTTCACTGTTGCCGGCTAACGTCCTTAGAATGACTGGGAAAGAATCACGAGCTCCATATCAAAATACACAGCTCTGCCCCGCCGTGAAGCGAAGTGCCGAATGAAATCCCACGGAGAGAGAGAAAAACTATTATTACGAAGGAATTGAGGGCATGACCTTGTTTCTCCAGCGGTCACTCTTCGGCGCAATAAAGTGATTAGTTCTTCTAAAAGCCTAGTAACTCAAAAATAAAAAAGTAATATCAGCGTAAATATTTACCAAAAGCTTCTCTACCAAAATAAACTTCAAAACTATTTCTCGTGTACATAGAGCAACTCAAGAAACTTCTCTCCCCACATGGACGCCATCTGGACGCCGCGCGATGCAAACGTGCTCCGCATGGGCTCCCGCTCTTTGGCCAATTTCTGTCGTTTTTACAAAGCCAGTGTCCGGGACCGCGTTTCTGGAGGTCGGTGAAGGGGTCCGTAACCACCTGTCATCACTTTTTGGAATATTTTCGGCACTTTCCGCGCTTTTTAGGATGTTTTCCTGCCGAGCCAAGCCAGCGCGCGGTTGGGTCTAACGCCTCGCAGCGTTAGGCTTAGACCACGCGGTCGGCTCCGTATCTGTCCTAGATGGAGTACGCTGTGCAAGGGGAGGAAATATACACGGACAAATTCAACGTCCAGCATTGGGATACCGTTTTGCGGTTTCACGACCGACATCGAGCCAGGAAGGAGCTCGCAAGTACGCCGAACCCTAGTACCGCCAAGTCCACGGTAAAGAAATCTGGCGGGGCTGCCGCCAAGTCAGCCGTCAAGAAGTCGCAGGTGTAAAGCCGACCACCCAGAAAACAGCAGCCGCCACTGCCACTGCTTCCAGTTGATGACTACAAGGTTGTGGTGAGGCCATGTGGCGGACTTAGCCTCCGCATGGTCGGGACGCCGACCATCTTCACCGCCGTACGCCGAGAACTCGGCCTCAACTACCAAGAGGCAATGAAGATAGACCGTCTTCGTGTTAATCCAGTGAACATCACGTTCACAATTCGTACTCCGGTGGATGCCAGAGCACAAAGGTATGTCGCCTGAGGAATCTGCAACTCGAAGACCAGACCTTCGAGATGAGTGCCTACCTGCCACCCCCGTACGACTCGGTCCGAGGAATCATCTACCAAGCCCACAGCGGTGAAAACTACAAGGACATCATGGATGGCCTGATCCGGCGCTTCCCATTTAAATGGCACATCTGCCTTCGTCAGTTGGGTCAGGGGCTCGGCGATGCGCGAAAAGTTTTTCACAAATTGTCGGTAATATGCGCACAGTCCGAGAAATCTGCACAATGCTTTCTTATCGGCCGCTGGTGGAAAGTGTTCAATAGCAGTTGTTAGGTACGGGTATGGGAGTACTCCCACCTTGCTATCGATGTGGCCTAGAAACACCATCTCTTCATGGGCAAAGTGGCACTTATCTGCTTTCAAGGTTAGGCCAGACGACTTGATGACGTCTAGTTCTGTTCAGTCTTTTGAGGTGCTCTTCATAGTTCGAGGGTAAGACAATGTGGAAATATGGCGCGGGAACAGCCTTCCGCCCCTCCCCCCCCGCACTCCCACTCCGCGGATGCAGCGTTCCCGCTCGCTAATCGCGGATGGGGTTCGTGCTCGAGGGACAAAGGGAAGGGATGACAATAGCGTTAACACTCATATGCTTTTTATTACAGTTGAAATTAATACATAGAGTGGGCCAGCTAGCTACAAAACATCAACGAGGCATTCCTCGGAAGCGGAAGGCAACGTAAGAAGGACTTCCGATTTGCCGGCTGGGGCAGGGGTGCGACTTGGGAAGTATCGGCGGCGAACATTTGTATGCGCCGACAATGGCGGCCGGATTTTCCCGCGCGCGCCGCATTCTTGAGGCACAGCCATTCCCTAGCATTTGTTGGAGAGGTCCACCAGAGCGTGCGTTTGCTGCGCTCGCTTCGCTGCCTGGAACCAGAAGTCCAAGGGCAAGGCATAACGGATCCCCTTGCGCCTGCCGCAGAAGGTGACGGGAGCGTACGGCTCCAACCGCTCCTGACGCTGGCCGGATCCCGAAGAGGCTCTGTCCGGTTCCGCAGAATTCCGCGTAACCTACGAGGTGGCACTCCCGTCGCCGTTCCCTTTCCCCCATGAGGGAGACCTCCCTCCTCGCCCAGCCGGGGCTGTCCCGACGCACACCGATGGAGATGGTCTGCCGCGCCGAAATGGAGGGGAAAACAGGTTTCCACATCCCTCTCTCCTTAAATGTCAGCCCCTGGTTGAACTCATCTATGGAGGCCAACGAAGAAGGGCCACGAGTGTTGCGGTGATTACTGCAAGACAGCTCGTACAGGCGGAGTGCCGGGGTCATCCGACGAGCAGCAAGGTCACCGGGCACCCGTCCTTGTCCCGCGGCAGGCATCCAAAATTAGCGTGCCGGGAGGGTGTTGTTCGCACCGACGCGCCTTTGTTGGAAGATAGGGGGGCTGGCTCCCCCGCTCTCGTAGCCGCTGCAAACTGCTCGACGGAGACTCTGCAGCTCGATGACTCACGGCCGCAAGGCAGCAGGCAGGGGCCCATACAATGGACAGCAGGCCGGGGCAGCTTCTATTGAACTCTGCATATCGCTCCTAGGATCTCCAAAAGTGTGAATCAAAAACAATGGAGACCGCGCAAACTCACCATTTGGTAAAATGCCGAGCAATGCAAGTGCCAAACAATAGTATCCGGCACCGCCCAAACGCTCGGTTCATTTGAACGTAGCTGGCTCTCTTCTGTCGAAGCACATTCGCGGTTCGCTTTCCGGCATGGTGGTGTTAAGCTCATTTGAACTGCGGTAGCGTCTCTGGTTCCTCGAAATTACAGATTCGCTTCGCTGCCCAAAAATACAAAGTTCGTTCGAACAAAGTCAGCTTTCTGTAGTTGAGCGAGACCTCTAGGCTCTAGCGAGGTGAAATATAAAACAAGCAAACCAGTTTCCGCGTGCTTGTGGCAC
Source organism: Amblyomma americanum (assembly GCF_052857255.1). NCBI lineage: Eukaryota > Metazoa > Arthropoda > Arachnida > Ixodida > Ixodidae > Amblyomma > Amblyomma americanum. The sequence goes on from NC_135498.1 coordinate 111,907,505, forward strand.
GGTACGACTGTGTCCTCCCAAAAGCGACAGGCAGCTCCCGAAGAGCCTTAGGCCTACTCGCTCTTACACTTGCCGGTTCCAACAAAGGGCCAAGGACAACAGTTAGAACACAACGCCACGAGGTGATACGTTTCTGCCAAGGTGGCCCTAAAGCGAACGGCGCCTACCGCTTCTCACGGTGTCGCAGCGCCCCAGTGCTTTTCCTGTAATCACTACTGCAATCCAATTCAGCTGATTACGGCACCCTGCTCCCACCGCCAAAGACACAGAACAGAGAATATTTACAACTGTGTACAAGAGAAATCGGACCACCCTCCAGGCTTCCGCATTCACTCGCTTCTGGCTTGCTGTTGTCCGTGGACGTCTCGGTCTCGCATCCATCTGCGGACCTCGTTCACCTTCCAAAGGTGTACCAATGAAGTGCTCATCAAAAGTGTAGCATGCACGACAATTCTTTCTTGCTGCTATTACGCTCACCTCGCTGTCAAGAAAGCATCTTAGCCTTGCTAGCAACTCCGAATTCTGGTCAGGCCTAACGCTGTTCCAAATCCGGGCGGGCATTCCACGCATCGAACTGACTGTCGTCCCTCGTCCCAAGAGCTTGCCCCACGTTGGGCTGCCATTGTGGAAATATAGGGGGAACAGCATTCCGCCTGCTCCGTGGAATTAGGGGGGAACAAAGCCTTTCGCCCCGCCCGCACTCCCACTCCGCGGATGCAGCGTTCCCGCTCGCTAACCGCGGGTGGGCTCGTGCTCAAGGGACAAAGGAAAGGGACGATAATAGCGTTAACACTCATATGCCATTTATTACACTTTGAATCAATGCACAGAGCGGGGAGGATGTTTACAACAATGAAGTCATCTAAATATACCAGACAAATTTGCCACTTCAGGCCTGCCAGCACGGCATTCATTACTCGCTGAAACGCCGCTGCTGCAGAACAAAGACCAAATGGCATCACATTGAACTCGGAGAGCCCATGCGGAGTGATGAATGCCGTGTTCTTGCGATCTTTTTCATCGACCTCAATTTGCCAGTAGCCGCTCTTGAGGTCTGTTAGTGAGACATATTTGGCGTTGCAGAGCTGGTCCAGTGTGCCGTCGATGCGGGAGAGGGGGCAGACGTCCATTTTTTATGTTGTTCAAGCTGCGGTAGTCAACGCAGAATTGAAAGGCACCGTCTTTCTTTTTCACTAAAACAACCGGTGCCGCCCATGGGATGTATGAATGTTGGATGACGCTGTTGCGAATCATTTCTTCCACTTGGTCCCGGATGGCTTGTCGTTCTCGAGGCGACACACGGTAGGAGCTTTGACGGAGAGGTCGGGCGTGTTGGTCGGTGATATTGTGATGCTTGGCAATTAGCGTTTTTCGAACCATCGGCGATGACGAAAAACACTTGCTGTAGCTTCGAAGCAGACTGCGGATCTGGTCTTGTCTGTTCCGGGGCAGGGCTTGGTTGATATCGAAAGTGGGCAAGTTCTTTTGGTGAGGCAAATCTTGTGGGGATGGTTCCGAGAGGGCGAAGGAGTCTCGTACGTCGGATATTTCGTAGAAGAAAGCAATCGTCGTTCCTTTGTTAATGTGCCCGTAGTTTTCACTGAAGTTAGACAGCAGTACTTCGGCCTGGCCGTCGCGGAAATGTGCGATGCCTCTTACGATACTCATTCCTCGCTCTAGAAACAAGTGCGTGTTCCCTTCGATGATGGCTTCAGCGTAAAATGGCTTTCGTGGCACCTACGGTCACGATCACGTTTGAACGGGGTGGGACGCTGAATTCTTCCATGACACTCAGGACATTGTGATATTCTAAAATTCTCATCGAAGGGATGGCCTCGTCCGTCGAAAGCGTGATCAGCTTGGACCGCATGTCGATGACCGCCTGATGCTCACTAATGAAATCCATCCCCAAGATCACTTCGCGGGAACATTTCCGTAGCACAATGAAGGTCGCAGGAAAGGTATGTTCTTTGACAGTCACTCGCGCTGTGCATCATCCTAAAGACGTAATGAGGTGGCCCCCTGCGGAGCGAAGTTGTTGGCCGTCCCAAGCGGTCGTGACTTTCCTCAGCTGCGCAGCGAACGTTCCATTCATCACCGAATAATCGGCTCCTGTGTCGACAAGAGCGGTAACTTTCCCGCCGTCGATTGTCAATCCCAAGTCGGATGTCCTGGCTCTTGCATTGGACGTCACCCTCGGCGTCGGGTCACGGCATCGTCGCGTATGCGAGTCGCGGTTGGGGCGTGTTGGCGAAGCTTTTCTGGGTGGCGGCGTCATTTTGAAGGCAGTTCGCGGCATTGTCGGGGGTTGTCATTTTGTGCCGCGTTTCGCTCGTGAGCAACCTCACCTCTAGAGGTTGCTACCTTCAGTTTTCCATACGGGGGCTGGGAGACCTTCCTCGTACTGCGGCTGCGTAGCTGCGACGTGTTGACGAAAAGCGCGAGGTTGACGGCGATGGTGAGCGCGAAAGGCGGTTCGGCGTGTACTCCTCACGACGCAGATACTCGTCGATTTCCTGCGGACGTTGTCGAAGCGTGGTCGTGGGGCGTTAATGGTAAATCCTCGAAGACCGATACGTCGGTACGGGCAGTGACGAAGAATATGGCCGGCCTCACGGCAATGGAAGCACAACGGCCGGTTGTCGGAAGTCCTCCAGGCGTCGCATTTCCTGGGGTTTGAGCGTCGCTCATAGCCTGGGCGTGCGGGGGCAGGAAGGCTGCGTTTGGGAACAAGTTGTTCATTTCGTAGAGGACGTAGGGGTTGTCGTTGGGGCTGAGGAGTGAGTAGAGCAGCGGCGTAGGTCATGGCCTGGGGTTCTGTGGCCGTCGGGGGGCCAAGTGCCTGTTGCACTGCTTCCCGTACCACATCCATGAGGGTGGCTGCTTGCGGCTGTGGGGAGGATTACTGTAATCGGCGTAGCTCCTCGCGGACGATTTCGCGGATCACTTCCTTCAAGTTGTCGCTGGTGGCTGTCGTCGCTACCGAACGGATTGCACAGGCAGAGGAAGGGCAGTTGCACTGCCGAGCCCGGACGTCGAGGGTCTTCTTGATCGTGCAGGCTTCTTGATAACTTCAACTGTTTTTGGCGGCTGGTGGACGAGGCTGCCAAAGAGTTTTTCTTTTACGCCGCGCATTAAAAACTGAACTTTCTTTTCCTGAGCCATCTCGGGTTCGGCGCGGCGAAAGAGGCGCTTCATCTCTGAAACATAACCATGGAAGGGCTCGTTCGGAAGCTGGATCCTTTACTAGAGGATTCGTTCTGCTCTTCCTTTCATCACGGCGTTGGTGAATACCTTCAAAAGTTCCTTCTTGAATAGCTCCTATGTCGTTAGGGACGACTCGTAGTGTTCGCACCACGTACGTGCTGAGCCCTCCAGTGAGAAAAATACGAGTCCAATTTGTGCCGCATCATCCCACGTGTTGAATGATGCCACGCGCTAAAATTGGTCCAAGCATTCTTCGGGGTATTTGCCAAGGGATTCATTAAATGTTGGCGGCACCCGCGTCTGTTGCAGTATGATCTGAGTCGACATCTTTGGCGAGGTTGCGGTGCTCGTAGTAGCGTCTTTTCGTTGTCGGGTGCGGTCTGGTAGGGTCCCAAACTCAGGCTCCTTTCCCCGGAGACGTCTGCTGGCTTGGTAAGCTGCTGGCTCGTCCTCCGGTGCGGAGCGCATAGGGCCGATGTCAAGACTTGAAGGGGGCGTCGGGAACATGGGTAGGCTACCCAACACCTCCACAAGATGTCACGGAGTGGTGACTGTAGTTCGGAAAGCAGAAAGGCTGCGAAAGCGGTGTCTAAACAAAACTATTTCGGCTGACTTGCGCCCACAGTGGACTGTATCAATCGGCGGCGGCGTAGCAACAATCGTGCTCGGCGGTCGTCGAACAGAATGCCCGCCGCTCTCGGCCATGCTCAATTTAAAGCTGATAGCGAAAATTCAAGATAAAGCGGCCGAAGTTACTAGACCATTGTGGAACTACGTAGAATCACCTATGCCTGGAGGCGATAAATCGAGATAAATCTGGTCACTTCTGGGATCGCAAACAAAGAGAGAATACGGCGTGGCTTTGAAGAATGAACAAACACTGCAAAGATTCGCGGCAATATTATGGTGTCTTCGACTGGTCGCTCCCGTGATCCGGTTAGGATCTGGGAGAGTGGGAGCCGCTCTTGCTCTGAGCGCATAACGAGACTAGTCAAGCCGAATGGTCAGCGAATTGTTAGAGCGGAAGCGCAAAAAGGAGGAGGAGGACGTAACTTCCAAAGCCGCGCCGCGGCTCCGCGTCTGGCGTCAACAGTAGCCGCAGGTGGTCGCAGTCACCACTTAGCGTGTATCGATCGCTACTCCAGCTCTCCGTCCCACGGGGCGCTCATTTTTCAAACATCGCCTTGTGGATAGCACTGTCGTCCTCGTGTGAGCTGCTGCGAGAATCGCTGTTGTCATATGTGACGGAAACACAGACCGCTTTCCTAGCGTATGATTATCCAGCGTCTCTAGAAAATTTTGCCTCACACAGCGCCTTCCCGCAAAACGCAGCAAGGACTCTAAAACTGCTTTACCGCGTCAAAAAACCTACACTTGCTTCTGCCTACGCGTAAGGAACGCCGAGGCCTCGCACCGCTTTCGCGAAATGGCGTAAGTGGCTCTCTGTCACATGAACTCATCTCGGAGCCGCTCCGACTTTTATGCGTTGCATATTACAATCACTCAGTTCAGCCCTTGGGCGCGGCCGGGTAGCCACCAAACCACGTGACGTGACGTCACGACAGCCGGAGGAAAAGCTGGGCCCCAACTCGCGCGGTCGCGCGCTTCCGCAGCCACCACCTGACTCCCGCTCCTCCCGCTAGGGGCGCTGCGCCGGCGCGTGACGTCACGGAGGAAAAGCTGGGCCCCAACTCGCGCGGTCGCGCGCGGCCGCAGCCACCACCTGACTCCCGCTCCTCCCGCTAGGGGCGCTGCGCTATGATTGACGTCACGGCATATGTATACAAGAGCTTCGCTCCTTCGCCGGGACAGTCTTATACCCCTGTCACACGGGCATTTCGAGGGCCCTCGAACCGATAGTCTATCGACTCAATGGCGATCGAGCGCTGCTACACGGGCAGTTTCAATGGCGATCGAGTCAACAGCCTATCGAGTCAACGGAGCAGCACGGAACTCCATCGAGATATGCAACGCATTCTTGGCTTAACCAAGCTAAGCCTGGCCATTCTTTTTTCTCGTAGCGCGTCAAGCGCTCTGAGCTGGAGGCGAGCGCTCGGAAAGGACCAGCCGAATGTAGTCAGAGCGGCCGGTTTCAACCATCCTAAGGTGCGGTCGCCTCCCGGAGTGCTCTAGAGCGATCTAAAGCGACCAGTCGAAGGAACCATATTTGGAGCCCGTACGAAACGAACTTGATAAATATGAACGATGGCAATATCCCTCTGCGTTTTATGTGCAGTACCTGCAGTCGTGTTAGATATGAGAGTGACCTTGGGTGAATTTCAAAATGCCCTCGCAGCGCGTATTAATTTTTATATGAACTTTATTGGAGTCTTTCTCCAGGATTACTTTAAATTAAACCGATCACATTATCTAAAAAAACCTTAAAGTCACATATCACGAATTCATTAGACCATTATTATTCCGCAGCCAATTAACACACATTAACATGCATAAGTAATCTCTATTTGCCTCCGAAATTTATTGCTGGAGTTATTAATATCTAACAACACAGGTAACTGTTTCTGTAAAATCTATTTCTCTAAAGTTAAACGCCGAGTTTTCGTAGTTGTTTTGTCCTACGTGGCGTTTTGTGTCGTTGTTCCGTTTGGTTTACAGTTTATGGGGGCTTAACGTCCGAATAACACTTCTTTTTGAGCTAGTTGGTGCATTTTGAACCTAAGAAAAAGGAGCAAGCGCCAAAGCATTCAACCACAGACGAAGAAAGCAGAAGACAGTTGATAGTCAGCGCTTGTGTCTTCTCCTTTCTTCGTCTGTGGTTGCACGCTTTGGCGCTGCTCCTTTTCTTAGGCTTAACGTCCCAAAGCGCCTCAGGCTTTGAGGCACGTCGTAGTGGTGCGCTCCGGAAATTTCGACAACATGGATTTTAACGTGCACTGACATCTCAGTTAATGAACGCCAGGTGGCTGAAATTTCCGGAGCCCTTCACTCCGGAAATTTCGACCACCTGGGATTATTTAACTGTACGATATCAGTTATTCAGTTTCTTCCGTACATTGAACCTCTTTGTTGTGCGTGTTAGGCGATTCATTGTTCTGGATTGGTTAGGAAACTCGGTTTAATTTCGCTTCTATTTGGGCGCAACTGGTGACTGCAAGAGACCTGATGCTCAAAATGAATGATTCCTTTGAGCGCACGCAGTGCCAAAGGAGGAGGCAGTGGCCATATTGTCTGAGGCGCTAGGATACGAAGTTGCCCTATTTTCGCCGGCGTGGTTTGAACCACGCTTGGGAATGTTTTTTCTGCTGAAAACAGTTCTTATGACGACAATACGACGCTCCTATTGAATTCCCTGTTGCCGCTACGGGAAGAATTGACGATGACGTTGTATTAGCTGAAAATGGTGTATACATAAGTATCCTACCTCTAGTTTTCTCTCTTTTGAGTCCCATTGGGAGAGGAGACAGCGGCTTGTGTTTGTAAGTGTCTGCACTCGCAAATGGTACAGAAAATCCGAGTGATGTTGAGCAAAATAGGCTGACGTCATCAAGCGGCCGTAGGACACCTATTAGGCAAGGACTGCCAGCCAACCTCTAACCGCGGACAGTCCCGCCTCCCAGGCCTGCGTCCCGGGTGCTTGGAGAAGCGTCTTTGCTGATGAAAATAAAAGTTGTTCAATAAAATAGGACGCACAAAGCTCAAAGAGGAGTTTGTGTACACATAAACATATACATAACGTCCCACTCAGGAGATCTCACCAACATACCAAACAGTGCTATAAAATACAATTCAAAACACCATAACTTAGAGGTACACTACGAAAAAAAAAGGAGGGAGTTTCTCGGCCCCCTGACAAACGGAAGGCACCGGCTCTCAAAGAAACTCGCTTGGACCAGTGGGCCACAGCAAACACAGCGGGGCAGGACTGGCATCCCGAGCCGGCTCCCGCACCACATAGGGAAGCGCGTGTGCCAGCGTCGCAGGAACCGCGCCTCGCCATCTCTTTCTGACTAGTGAGACAGATACTTCCAGATGACGCGACACAGGCTCTGCAACGCTGGGTACATTGTGCGGGCAGGAGTGCGCCGCGCTTCAGCGGGGCAGCGACCACGCCACAGCCACAACTAAGCACTGGAAGAGGCTACACTGGCGTCTAGTTCCGGGGCCTGCACGCACTCCAAAGGTGCGCATCACAAGGCGCCACATCATTCGCGCCACAATACAATCAAAAAGTACGTGTTGTACACTCTCTGGGGCGCCACAATTGGCGCACTGATCATTTGGGACTATGCCCCATCTAAAAAGGCGCTGGCGCGTGGGACTAAGGCCCCAGAGTCTATGCGGCACTCATTCAATTCGTGGGGCATCCGACGCGATGCCCACACTCTCCACTTGGAGGGTGTTGTCTTCCGCGTCTCATCTAAAAAGAGGGAAGGGCACACGCGATCTGTTGACTGAGCTCGATCGTGGCCGTCTCAAAAACATCGGCGTCTGGAAGATCACTCTCCAAGGCTGGCTTTGTTCCTACTCAGCGCGGCAGAAAGCGGACGGGATCTCTGCCGGGGGGCCGACATGCCTACCGAGGACGAAGGCGCGCCGTGCGATACCAAGCCAATAGAAAAATAAGGCGCGCCCCGGCTACGACTCCCTCTCTAGGAGTGAGCTGACCAGTCTGACCGCCAGTATCCGCGCTACAGAGGAACATTTACAATGCACTGACTGGGCAAATGTTTTTGCTTTTTTTTAGTTCGTATTGACCCCTGGCTGCACCACTGCTAGATGAATATTCAGGTTGTTACAAAATAGAAGTGCACCACTTAATCTAAAATGTTGCATTGGCATGTAGAAATCAAACGAGGTTTTTTTTCGTCATTTAATTTTTCCAGTATTTCTAACTTGCGCGCTTTTAGCAACAAGGGAAGAATGTGTTCTCGTAAACGAGGCATCTTTACCTCGAGAGGTAGGCATATGATAATCCATCGGTTGCTTCGTATGCTTCCTGCTCTACATACAGGAACATTGTTTCCAAGCTTTCCGTGTAACTCTTTGACGGGTAGTGCCCGCTTATTATCATCTGAAATTGTTTTGGTGACATGGAAACTTTTCTGGAAAGCTTTTTGCCATAATGTTCAGGCAATACGATGACGTGAACCAGCGGCGTTTTGCATTTAAAATTCGTAGGAAAGGTGTTGCCTCCATTCCTTAAACATCTTTTGGTGTGGACTTAAAAAGCAGACAACCATTTTTTTTCAATAGAGATTGCTTTTGGTGTACTGCAAGGAGATATTCACTACTGTTTGTAATTTTTTCTAATGAATAATGATCTGGAATCATTTTTTCTAATTGAGAGTACCGATAAAGACGGAACGCAGTCCAGATCTAAAAATAGCAACCGGCCGTGACGACATTGGGTACGTCTTCTTCAGTTTTTATGACTTGAAATCTCAAATTTCCACCCTCCTCTTGACTACCTTAGCTTGTGACGCCCCCAAAAAAAACAAAACGTCAGGAGCAATCGCGCATAGCTTTTACGACTTTAGCACGCAGAATATTCTTCTCCCTACAGAGAAGCCTGTTTCTTAAGCAATTTGATTGGGGCCAAACCCACGGGCTGAGATTAATAACCTACATCGTTTCCCGCTCTGCATTATTCGGTCACGTACTGCCCCGGAGGCAAACCTGACAAAGATATTCGGGTAGTCTTTGTCTTCTGTCGGGACACCTATGAATAGCATCGGTGACTCCCAGACGAAGCCTTCAAGCACGTGGCATCTCTCTTTACCATCTCGTCGGGTAAGAAGTTTCATCGGCTGAAGAACAGAGATTTTTTTTATTTCCAAGCCGTTTTGGTGACCATAGAACGCTTGTGCTCATGTTTCAAGGGCACACGTGGCGCCCTCTGTGGTGAGCAGCCGCAAAAAGCGTCGGTCCTTGCCGCGCTCTCTTTGAATGTCAGCACTTGCACGCGGCGATGACATCCTGAGAGCTGGACGAAAAATGTATTTTCCGTGCGCGGTTGTATCTACACTGCCGAAAGCTTTCAAATGTAGAATTGTATCAGTTTTTATGTAAATGAGAAGAGAAAACGCTGGATCAGAGCAGCACGGTGTGCAATGTAAACAACCACTTCAACGTCTGAATAGCAGCACAGAAAATACAAAGGACAAACGAATAAAAAAACGAAGGTACGAAGTGCACTTCTCTTTTGTTCGTCTGTCGTATCCGTCGTTTGTCTGTAGTAAACAAGAAGCACTTTCCAGTGCTGTTTTTTTTTCAGCTGAACTGATCTATATTTTGTCGAAGCTCGTGCTAGGCAAGTGGAGGGCGGGGATAAAGTTAGGATGTGATTTGAGTTTATATCGACACTGTTTTATGTGAATCAACCAATAATGCGATACCGAGCGCAGTCGTCTTCAGGAGCATACAGGCCCTGCACGTTTGAAGCAGTGCGCGATAATATAAGATGAAGTAAATATTGATTGCAAAATGATGTTTCACATGGCGTTTATTGCGGCCGGAAAATGCAAAGAGCACTTTTCTCGCTAAAGTGGAGTGCATCGCACCAGAATTGTATCTCTCATTTTTGCATGCATGGAGCTCTTCTATGCCATCGTCGCGTAATTTCTTGCACCGTGTTCTCTATCAGATGAAGAACCCGACGATGAGTTCCTGATGTAAGCCGTTATGGAAATTATCGACTGGTTTTCTGCACATTTTTAAGAATACTTTTTCTTCCTATAGACATTTACTTTTGTTCAATCATAGTCTTTAGAAAGTCTGCACATAGAAGTCAGTTGTGAGTCTATTGACTTTTAATTAATCATAGTCTATTGACGAAAGTCGACTGAGTGCTCTTTATGCTTTTATCTCATCATAATCTACCATTTACAGACGTAAGTTCATGCTGTGTTTTTAGGCTTGCGTGTAACTGTAGTTTACAGACTGTCTGAATGCGCTAATCAAATGGCAGTTTTTAGACATATGTCTATTCAAAGTGAATAAGCATTCTAAAGACGCAAGTCGATAGCAAGTCAAACTTATGCCGACTCATAGCCTATAGAGGCAAGCTGTTTGCGAGTCCGTTCGGATTTTTGTCTATTTGTAATGTACAGATGTAAGTTGCAAGGAACTAATTTCCCTCTATTGCAGAGTGCGTGTATTGAATAGGTCTGGATATTTCCTCCGTGGGCTCGCATTTTTTGGGCTTTCTATATATGTAAGCAGAAAGGAATATTTACTTCATCGTTCGCTAGTTTATAAATCATGCGTGGAAGCAAGCTGACAAAGAAATTTATTCTCTTAGCCCATTAGTATTTTATAAACAGCCTATCTGGATGTATATTTCTGCCTTTTAAGTGTATACACTATACACGCAACGAGACAGCAAAGTTGGTTGTCTAGCCACCGTAACCATTGCCCATACAAGAGTAGTTAAGCATATAGTTAACGTTTCGATCAGAGCCGTTACAGTTTTTAATTCTCAATACATTCTTCTTGGTCCTATTTTTCCAATAAAGTCGGAGCATCTGGTCAGCCACTGGTTACCGAGATTCAGGAGATGATTAAGTGCCACATTGAAAACAGAATAGCTGCCATGTTAGCCAGAGTGATTATTCTGGTCGTTCAGATGAGTGCCGCGTGTTGGCATGCGTCGACACAACTTTTTTATAGTGTACACAGCGTGGGTCGCATTTTTATAACTTCTTTCGTTGAAGCTGCCAAGCGCAACATTTTCTCTCACGCATGCGAACGTGGTTCTTTCATCAAGTTTTCGGTTGTTGAGAAGGCTGACCATTCAGCACTACAGGCAGAAATAAACTCAGCACCGGGTGACCACCGCTGCAGCTAGAGCGCTCAACTCACTACCTTGGATGTTACTGCAATTAAAACAAATTACTTTTCTCGAAGAGGTCTATGCAACGTCCTCCAGTGTAGTGTTGTGACAAAGCTTCTTTTTGTTATTGCATGACGTATATATGCACAAAAATAAAGCACATAAATCCTGGAGGATGAAGCGAGGAAAGGCAGCCATTCTTTAAGGCAGCGTACTCGTAAACGATACTGGATGAAATAAAATGCTTCAATCTCTTAATAGGAATCACTCGAGACTACACCTTTCCCATGTGCAAACAATGTTATGTCTCTAAGGGGTTTGCCCTGATGGGCAAAATCGACCACTTTCGCGTCTCAACAAGTTTTGAGTCTGTCGAGCGTTCTCTCTCCCCCCCCCCCTTTCTTTGCCCGACTGCAGACGCCTCGGTGCGCGTCACAGCCCTTAGCTTTTAGGCCGGAGCCACCTCTGTACGCGTCAGAACTGCCGGACCACGCTCCCATAGCGGCATGTTTTGCACACGAGACCAGAAACACGTGCACTAATGACGTAGGCCGAGAAAGGTCGGTGCCATTTCATATTAGGATCGTTATTTGCCAACGGGCTAACCTCAGAAGCCATTCGTCAGCAATTCCACACCTCTCGTGAAAAAAAGGGGGAAAGAAAGGGAGGGTGCGAGGGTTCTATGGCGTGCTCATCTCTTTCAAAAAAGTCGCAAACAACATTGTTTCGCGGGCGAATAAGGTTTACCTTTTATACCTTTGCCGTTTGCATTCATGTGTAAAAGTGCTGCGAGGCAACATTCATAATGCCCGAATGCTCGTTTGCCGATGAGCCACTTGTGCCGACCATGCCAGTTTTCGAAACGCAAACATATGCGACTCCAAACTCTGCAGTGGCGGAGAGGAATCGCTAGTGGCCGAAGCAACGAAGTTGCATGCTTGCTTTTTGATAACAATGCATTTTTCAAAAGTTTAGTGGAATACTTACGTATATAAATTAATTGTTTACTTCGTTCTTAAATACAAGCACATGTGCGAATTTTGCGATACGCCACTTTGCGATGCGTGCGAAGTGTGCGAATCGTAAAGATACGCCCGTCAAATGGGTTGTTGTCTCGCGTTTTGCACCGAGACGGGATACAATAATTTACGCAAGAAGCAAATATGGGCACACACACAAACTCGGCTGACGTGGCGGGTACGTGTGTGGATGTGTCCTCGGTGTTTTCATTATGGATGGTGATTCAAACAAAATCCAGCTTAATCGACCATTCACCGTAAATCTAGACAGTGATGTTTCATTGACCTGGACTGCTGAACCACTGTCAGAAGTTCACTATAGTTAGCACCTGGATAGCTCGAACTATCTGGCGCCGCTGCAAACGCACAAGCCAATTTCTGAGGTGAATTACTCTCATTCTATAACATTTAAGTTATAGCCCATTCGGACGATTAAGCGCTGTTTTCAGAAATACAATGAAGTGTGCATCAGTGCGTTGGAGGGAAGCTAATAGTGTGAAGGCTGACGAAAAGTCATCAGATAGCCAGCGTGTACGTCGTAAACACCGCGAAGAACCCATAGACGAGCTGCAACTCGTTTCCCCTTTCGTATCACTCATCTTCGCGTCGACTCGTCAATTTCTATTTTCCGAGCTGCTGCCCACTGTCTTTGGCCTGCACGCTATTCGTTTTGAAACCTGAGTAAAGGTTGCCTCGACGAAGAGGTGGTTTGTATTTCGTTTCGCGAGGCTTCGTTATGAACCCCGCTAACGTGTGCACAGCCTTTCTTAAGCAGCATTTCTGCGAGAGGCATATTATGCTTTTGTGATTTCCGGCTGCCGCTTTAGTGAGACATCAAAGAGTTTGACCCAGGGCTGATGGGCGCAAGCAAATGCATTTCAACTTGCTCTGCGTTATGACAGTGCCTGTGATTGAAAGCATTCCCTTTTTCATTGGAATACCCAGTGAAACACCAGGTCCCAGGGATATTCCAATCATAGTCACATATCCTTATTCGTACTGGGACTTCCGTGGAATGACCTAGAGATGTCCTAGATGTCCTGATGGTTTGTCTTGGGGATATCCCGTTCGGCTGGCTATGTATATCCACACATATACACGCCTTATTTGCTTCTAAAGTATACATTTTACAGTTTTAAATGTTAAAATTTTAAGTCACGCATTGGAAGGACGCGCTTGGCCTTAGTACACGCGTTTTGACCTGATCACACATTTTTCGTGGTGAATTTAAGGAAACGTGTGCCCAAAATTTTGTAACCGCTATGTTCTCTTACCGTTCCGAAGCTCTGATCCGGAAGGCACTCCGAGGTTTCAAACTTCCAGTAGATTGACTGTCGATGTTTGCCATACGCTGCTCAGGCAACCCTTGAAGAAAAACTAATTCAATTTTGTTTACATTAATTCTTAAGGGTAATGCGCGGGATGTTTCTCGCACACATATCATGCTTTTATAAAGGCGCAGCTACAGCCGCAATGTACGCAGTGCTTGACTTTCTCTGGATACTGCGCGCGCCATGGGCGCGCTGTAGCAGTGTATGTGCTTTGAGTGCTCTTATGTATGGCAAAGCTGTGCCTTTATTGTGTTTTCAAGTTAAGGTCGCAAAACCATGGTGAACTAGGTTGCAGTCTTCAGGAAAGATTTTAAACGGCTCGTGCCCACTGGAGTATAAGCCTACCAGGTTTACAATTGCACCGCGTTGGCATCCGTTTGTGAGGAGCTTTGAATGTGCATTTTATGGGAGTGTCATTCCCAACAGCCCTTTGTAAACAAGGCTGACATGCGGTACAATTCTAGAGCCTTTTCTCCTTGTAGAGAATAAATGCCATGCAGAGATCATTGGCAGCGCGTGTTCAGGGAAGGAGAAGATTGCTCCTGATATTACGTGTTTTTTTACAATGTTTTGTCAAAGCCAGTTAGAATAGGTCTTGCCTCTTTACTGAAAAAAATGAAGATTGCCGTTTTCGCACAGGGCAGCAAAGAAATGCATCGCATTATAAAGCACGCACGGTGAGGACATGAATAGAATTTGGTACTTCAGTTAACATGATAGTATTTTGCAATTCGCTTTTCTGATGATCAACATGCCCAGGAAGGTGTAAAGAAGACGACATACTGCAAGAAGGCTTTCGAGGCAAGAAGCCGGGCAGTTACTTTTTTTACTGTGAAAGGTGGATGTATTGCATAGGCCCAACGCTTACAGCATTGAAATAGACGAAATTCATGTGTACATTGATCGTCATGTCAATGGTGACAGCTGTGTGCTGACATATTTTTAAATATTTATAGCAAGTCATTCCATAGAAAGTGGTCTACTGAAGACGTGTAGACACAGGCTAGTGCACTGTCTATACACAAAAGTCTAGTAAAGGTGGAAGGCCATAAATCTATAGAACGTCTTTAGATTGTCAATAGGCCTGTGTCTACTAGACAGTACACGTTCGTATACAGACTGTCTGTAGACAAACGTCTATGCAAAATGTATGATCTTAAATCTATGGATTGTCTATAGTGTCCATAGACCTGTGTTTTGTCTTTTTATTAGTCCCACAAAGTACACAGACTACCCAGTCTCTATGTGGAGTAAGCCCAACGCTCTATCATACCCCTGGAGAATGCCGGGACAAACCATACCCAACAGTAAAAGTACCATACCCGACACACGAGCAGTCGGAGGCGGCCCTGAACAGCAAGACAACCTTGACCTGCAAGCCTGGATCATCCAGTCTAGCTAGCCCGCAAGCCAGCTGCTGCCGCCAGCGGAGCCCTCGACTTAGGGCACTGACCACCCAGCTCCTGAAAATTCTTCTTTCGGCTCAATAAGTTTTATCTCTCTATCTCTCTATCGTATACGAACTGTGTATAGACAGAACTTATCAAAAGTGCATGGCCATAAATCTCTAGATTGTCTATAAAGAAATCTAAAATTTTTCCTATAGAACATCTAGAGTACCTAGTGACAAAAGTTTATGGACAATCTATTGAGTGTATTTTTGTAAGCAATGCAGGCAGGTGAGAATTCGCAGGCTGGTGAGGATGTCTGCAAACGTTGGCAGCGTTAGCTGCAAGGAAATTGGGTGCGTGTTTCAAATGCCAGGCTTCTTTTTTCGTTTGCTAGTCAGCCCCTTTCAGAAAAGCAGGTGTAAAAAGCTCAGCTCTCAAGCTGCACTACACAGGGCGGATATACATTTTGTTACACCAGCCGGAAATAAGAGCTATGCCGCAGTGACTGCACTGGTGTAGCCAGTTTAGTCGGTGCACCTGCACTCGTGTAGCTAGTGCAGGTAAAATAGAAAAAGCCCTTTTCGCACAGCGTCTGCTTGCGTTTTTTTTGTCACCAACGATATTTGGTGCCATTAGTATACAAAGCAATTTTTTTTGGCCGGAATCACCACAGGCGATGCGAATTTTCGATTAATTCTGAAAAAATCAGGCATGGACCCCACCAGAACACCACGTGAATAAAACCTAACCTCGGGTGCCGCACAAAGCTCGCTGTTTACCGTACTTCGGAAACACATGCGATGTGTGTGTACCTTAGCGCAAGCTACACAGAGTTTCGGCGTGATTATCGCAACCAAAATTATGCAGAGTTTTTCACAGTACCAAACCTAGGAATGCCAAGCTGCATTTTAGCGTGAAGCCTTCTACTTCACGCCGTCCGTAATTCGTTCACTCCGAAAGGGTCAGGCTTGAATAGGGCTCTTGGCTTCCCGTACCTGCGCTTAGAGAACATCAAGACCTGGGAGGATTGGGAGACCCTGCTGCGCTCGGAGGACCCGGCTGTGCAGACCATCGCCACCGGTGGGGGCTGCCAGTGTTATGGACCATAGGGACATAAACACTTGAGTGCAGTGGAGTCATGCGGGGACTGGTGTGCCCTGAATTCCTGTCCGATAATAAAGCTTTTCTCTCTCTCTCTCTCTCTCTCTCGGGTAACTTTCCTAATGGCGCGACATGCCAACAAATACATACGTTGTCTGCTACAGAGATTTTTTAACGGTCTTAACAACAGTACTACTTATCTAACATGTTAGGAAATTTATCCCAATTAACGTATTAAGAGGGTTTCTAGACGAAGTGAAACTTCGTTGCAGTTGGCCTATAAGCAACAGAACGTTAACGGTAGGACAAGCCAGGTACTTGGCAATATTGTAAGGGAAAGCTAACACTGCCGTACCCCCTTGCATAAATTTATAATATAGACACTCCGAGCTGTCTGGATCCCATTTATAATTGTTTTTTGGGGGGGAAAGAAAATGGCGCAGTATCTGTCTCATATATCGTTGGACACCTGAACCGCGCCGTAAGGGAAGGTATGAAGGAGGGAGTGAAAGAAGAAAGAGAGAAATAGGTGCCGTAGTGGAGGGCTCCGGCATAATTTCGACCACCTGGGGATCTTTAACGTGCACTGACATCGCACAGCACACGGGCGCCTTAGCGTTCATAAAAGCGCAGCCGCCGCGGTCGGGTTCGAACCCGGGAACTCCGGATCAGTAGTCGAGCGCCCTAACCACTGAGCCACCGCGGCGGGTTAGGATCCCATTTAAGTGTTGATTTCGTTACACGCATTATGCATTGCACAATTTTTCTTTTAAGCAGTCAAGTGGAGTAGCGTGTTTCGACATTCATGCGACGTGCAATTTACCGTTGCTAAGATAGCCTGCTCTGCAGTGCGAGACTGGCATATGCCTTTTTTGTATTGCGGCACTGAAACGCAACTTGATTTCAGTTTTACAATATTGTGCAAAGCATTTTGATGTCTTTCTTGTGGACAGTAGCACGTCACTTGCCATGAAATTGCCGGGTTAAAGAGGGTTTGGTATCCTCACGGCAGTGCCTGCGTAGGGCACGTCGTGATAAATGGCAGCAGCGCAACGTTATGTTGTGACGGAAAACGGCCATGTCTACGTGCTAGAGCATGAGACTTGTCTAGAAGCGCCAGAAAGGGGATACCCTCGAGGAAATGCCGCATTTCGTCAGGACATCCTAGTAGGTCCGATCTAAGCAGACTCGGTGTTGGTGCTTTGAGGATAGTCTTCCCCTGTAGATCAATACCAATATTTATAGAGTCGACCAGAGATTAAGAGTTCTCAACAGTATGTCCTATGTGTTCATGAGATACAGGTGTGCTACCCTATATGAAATTTGGTGGCCTATTTTGGTTAGCCTTGAGTAAAACTGTTGACGACCATGACCATAACTCCAACAAGAATTTTTTCTAAAGCTAACCGGAGAGTGGGTGCGGGCCACTGTTGACCTAGTGTTGTATATATGCAGCTAAGTCAGTTCGCTAGCCCAATAACACTGCTATAATTCTGTGGTGTGAGTTCTTTCTAGTGCAGTGCAGTTTATATCATTCCGGACAGCTTTGCTTCTAATAATGTAATTTCGGTATACATTTTCATGAATAAGTGTTCAAGAACTCTCAAGGTGAAAACAAAGAGTATGCTTGTTCACACTTATTCGCGTCCAAAAGGCATCATGGAATAGGAACTAGTAATAAGTGAATTCTTTGCCTTGCCTTTCGGAACTGTGTCGCACCAGTGTATCAGCAGAGTCGCTAATTAAATTCTCTATGAGCTTGCCAGGCAATAAGAGCTGCGTCACTTTTCAATGGCATTGGACTGCACATGATGCTTAGACAATGCCACTGTGTTCTCAATGTGTGCTCACACTTTCGTATCCTATTTTGGTCTTCTCTCTTCCCTCGTTCAAATGTCCCAACCAGCAGTAAACCGGTAAAGAAAACCAGACCAGGCCGGAATACCTTTTTTATAAATTTTATGCTTTCTTATTGTTTACGCAGTCATACCTAATGGCATGGGGCTGTCTAGATTTTTTCGCTGGAAAAACAATCACTTGCACTAATGATACGGGTTCCGCTCTCCCGGGTATTTTACGGTTGTGTAATACCACCTTGGAAATGGAGCTTTTAAGAAAATAAAACTGAACAGCACTGCACAGCACTGAACGGTTCCGTAGAACAGTTTTCCCTTAACCGTTATAGCATGCCAGAGACAAGAAGTGTGTATGGCAGTCCCTTTGATTTTGTGTACTTATAAGTAATTTTTCTGAAATGAGTCAGTGAAAATCATAGGAGTCGTTTGAGGTATATAAAATAAATGTGCTTATTACGAAACTCTCAGAAAATCAGCATAGATTATTAAGATATGAATGTGAAATAAGAGATCATTTTTGTGAAAATATCTCGAAGACACTGCTAACAATGTCGACTTAAGTCGACATGTTTATATCGCAGTCATAGTACCTGCAAGGTCTACTGCCGCTACATACGACCATTGTAAATGGGGGCACAGGGAGAATCAGAACCAGAAATAAAGAAAAGGTAGAGGATACGGACGAATAAATGAGCCAAGAGAACCAGAACGCTCGTTAGCGCACATGATCAAACGTTGATTCATGATATGGGATGTTAGTTCCTGATGCGTTTGTTCTTCACAATTTTCTCATTTATATGCAAGTGCGCAAATGTCGCTTAGAGATGCGCCCTTTGTTATACCCATAATTATACTATAAGTCCCAACAGCGCGAAACTGAGGAAATCTCATTCATTCAGTGATGTGGGCTTTTATAAATGTGACATGTCTCTGCCCAATAACGTGTTTTATTGAACTAGACCTATCTTCCAATCTTTGCTCAAATATTCATCAATGGAGATGGCTCAGTGGCTTGGGTATGCGGCTACCGATTCCATTATATATAATTATAATTGTTTTTTTGGGGAGGGGAAAGGAAATGGCACAGTATCTGTCTCATATCTTTGGACACCCGAACCGCGCCGTAAGGGAAGGGATAAAGGAGGGAGGAAAAGAAGAAAGGAAGAAAGAGGTGTCGGGAGCAGACACTGCGTTCGGTGGAGGCGAAATCCAAACACGCCCGTGTGCTGTCCGATGTCAGTGCCCGTCAGAAATGTTCAGGAAGTCTAAAATGATCCAGAGCCCCCAAAAATTTATGTCGGAGACATTAATTGTCCAATATACATACCCAGCTTTTCTCATGTGTTAAGCAGAGTGGTTCATCCGCACTCAGTTTCCACCAACGCACACTCAGAGTCCTGCGTCGCTCATTGAAATACCCCGACAACAATATCTGAGATACTAAGATGTATCTAAGAAGCAAGTAACCAATTAACTAAATCAGGACTAGCAACAGCAAGAAGGGTGTAACACGGGGTGAAGGATTTCGTCCTCAGTGCAATGAGGTCACGTGTCAATATTTCACTCGACAAAAAAAAGATAAAAAAGATGAGAATAATATGCTTAGTCATGTTGACTGGCTAAATATCAGTTAAGAGCTTGTTTTTAATGTTAAAAATTTCAAAAAAAAAGTTTCTTGAAAGCATATCGCGGCAGCTCAGAGCAAACATCGAAATCTCCATCCGGCCTAACAGGACGTGAAGAAACTTTGCTGTGTCCCCTATAGCTTAGGTAGCTTTCACCAACCATTACTCTTTCTTAATCGGCATTGCTGATAGCCCTGCATGTGCCGTCTGCGGGTATGACGACACTATATCCCACATTCTTTGACTACCCTGCATACAGCCCCAAAAGGCAGTCTCTCTTCCGTGCGCTGGAGCGTCTAGATTCACACCCACTGACGGAAATGAAGATTCTCAGCCACTGGCAAAGGTGATCGTTGGCGGTGAAGGCCTCCAAGGCACTGCTCCGCCTCTTGGTGGTGGTGGTGGTGAAAAAAAAATTTTTTTAGGAAGGGACAGGAGGTATGTTTGTATCAGCCCGTAAGGGACCGATCCTTACAAGCACTAGGCGGCGGTCCCCAGTCTGGGACCCCAGTGGCGGTGTCCGCCGCCCAGGCGCGCCCGACTAAGGCCTGTTGGGCCTGTAAGGCGTGGCAGCCGAGCAGGGTCGCCTCCCAGTCCTCCCGGGATGGGTTGCGGATGGAAGAATAGCCGGAATGGAAGGGCAGGCCCACTCCATATGATAGGTGTCAGAAGACACCGCTCTACAGTGCAGGCAACTGCCGTTAAAGGAGGGGTCAGAATGTGTTAGTTCTGCCGGGCACAGCAATGTCTTGGTGAGAATTTGGAGAAGGAGCCACCCATCCACCTTGTTGAGGCTTTACATGGGGAGGGTAAAGGTGATGGCTCTCTTGATAGTAGGTTGTAGCATCTTTGAAGGTATTGACCGGATTAAAATAGGGTTCCTGATCGGGCTGCTTCCTATTTTCCTGCCAACCCCTGATGACCAGTGGCTCATATAAGGTAACGGTGTGCGGGGCCCGTATACCGTATGCAATTTTCTTATAATCGATAGGCTAAGAAGGGAGTGCAGCCTTTTTCGACGTTCCGACAGGCCCCTCGCGAGTCAGTGGTTCAGTATTTTGAATCGGAATGTGAGGCCGCGAGAGAAATCGCGACCTCTTCTGGTTGTGTTGCGCTGAGGGCTCTGAAGGTGAGGCCGTTTAGCTGTGCTCCTGTTGTGAACTACCGCGACCGTGTGCCATCCCCCGTGGTGAGGGCCGAAGGCGTCCATGTGGTATACAGCTGTTTTGTTGCCATAATGTCGAGCTAGGGCTCCCGCTCGTGCCAGGCGCCGACCATTATGGTCTTCGTGTGACATGTTGGCTGGAAGGGATCGCCCATGGAGGGCGCGTCTAAACAGTTCTGGGATGTGAAACCTGTCTTCCATGGCAGTGGTGTGTTGGATATAGAGTCGAGCAGGAAGGCGGCCACCCGACTCCGTTTGCGACAAGCGCAAACGGAGTTGCCGGAAAGTATTCACCACCCGGAGTTGCCGGAAAGTATTCACCACCGCGAGGGCCATAAAGGGCCGTAAGCCGGCTGTATGAAATAATGACGTGGAGGTCAAGGAACGTTATTAATTTTGCGAAGAATAATCTCAAGGGCATCCTCCTCTTGTTTCTGTAGGCCGAGATAAGGAGTAGAATAGATAATTCGACTATTTACGAAGGCGTTTGCCAGCCGCAAGACATCCTTACATGGTAACCCCCCGCGTTTGTTGGAAACCCGGCGGACCATGCGGCCATCCTGGTCCCCTACCTTACGGTTCTTGAGAACTCCTGGCCTGCACGATAGGCTGCGACTTCAACGAAAGCTGACTTTTCATAGTGACTTCAATTTCCTGCTACTCTCTTTTCTCCTTAAAATTTTATCCCCTCACCCTTTTCCCCCCGTGCAGGGTAGCAAACCGATTATTCTTCTGGTTAACCTCCCTGCCTTTCCTCTTCTTCCTCCTCCTTCTCCTCTACGAGCGCTAAAATATAAACAGCTCCAGAAAGACACAGTAAAGAAAATCTACACATGAGTGAGCGCGGATTACTTGCGTTTTTTCAAGAAGCTGGACAAGGAGATTTTCTTTTTTGATAGGGTGGTCGGGTCCGGCAGATCTTCCAGGTGACATTTCTTTTGCAATGAAATTTCTCATGCGTCCGTTCTTGGGTTTTCCGCCGGTATAGTAGTAGTAGTAGTAGTAGTATTAGTAGTAGTAGTAGTAGTAGTAGTAGTAGTAGTAGTAGTAGTAGTAGTAGTAGCAGTAGTAGTAGTAGTTGTAGTAGCAGTAGCAGCAGCAGTGGTATAGTAGTAGTAGTTGGCGCAACCTGTGGATGGTTGCCGTGTGAACGACTCGGAAGGTGGTTTCCGTGCAACGAAAAAGGTATGACGAGAACAGAGAACTGCTTAACTTGAGGGCAGTAACCACCAGAACCATCCGGAGGGTCGTTTGCTTTGAGGAGGGTATGACGAAAAAAGGTGGTTGCCACGGGCACAATCCGGATCGTAGTTACCTTGGAAGGGCTAAGAGGGTTACTTTGGAAAGAAAAGGGCATGGCGAGTGCGAGGATCGAGTAAGCACAGGGTGTCTGCCACAGGAACCATCCGAAGAGTGGTTGTACCGTGAGCGGAGGGAAATTATGGCGGGAGCGCAGGACTGTAACCCGGCCCATCTGCGGCAGCTGCTGCGAAACTCGCCGCCTGAGTAGAGGGTCAGCGGCGGTTTCGTCGCGCGCACAGAGCGTCGAAGTAGAGAAGAGCGCTAGTCGAAGAACGAGTATGTATAAAAACTGAAAATAAAAACGCTCCATAACTATAGAGATGTGAACTCGCTTGCGTACTCTCTGTCTGAACATGCGAAATATAAAGCCGTATTAGCTGTCGCTGAGTCACGATTTTACACATGTAACCGTCCTGTGAGTTTTTAATCAAAACAATTGGATTTTGGGGGAAGTAAAGGCGCCGCATCTGTCTCACATATCGGCGGACACCTGAACCACGCTGTAAAGAAAGGAATGAAGAAGAGACTAAGAGAATAAAGGAATAGGTGCCATTGTGGAGGACTTCGGCGATAATTTCGACCACCTGGGGACCACCTGGGGTCGCACAGCACACGGGCGCCTTCAGGTTTCGCCTCTATTGAAACGCGACCGCGGCAGTCGGGTTCGAACCCGGGTACTTCGGATCAGTAGCCGAGCAGCCTATCTACTGAGCCCCCCCGCGGCGGATTTTTTTATGGTTCTTATTAGGTTTTGCTATGTAAACGTGGTCTTCTCTGAGCTATTGCCAGTCCTGTCCAATGACACGCGATGATTACATTCCTGTGTGATATGAGAACGCTAAAAAATACCCTTTGCTGAGCCTATTGAGTAAGAAGTCCGCACTCGTTCGTACGGTACGCTTTCCTCGCTTGGATCGCGACTTTTTCCGCGAATATGAAGTCAACATTGAAATAAACAATACTGCGAAATGTACTATTCACGTTGTTCAGCCCTAGCATAAGAGAGTTAGAGCTTCATATCTAAATGAAACGGCACTCTCGCCTCGTCACCTCAATCCCTCCAGTGCAACAGTGGCTTCGCCATTTATCGGCATTTTCTTACTGCGGTGAAATTTGTTTTAGCTATGCAGGTCTTGTTTCTGAAGACCTGCGAAGCATTAAAGGTTTCTAGCAGTTTTCTCTTGGTAATTGGATTGTCTGGCACCCTGAAGCGGTGATAAATAATAATTTTGAGCTGGTGAAGGTGACGTTTAGAATGCTTTATACTTGTCATCTAAAGGCCTGGAAAGTAGAAAGCCGATGGAAACAGGGGATGCGGAGCCGCTGACTGACGCCGATCGGGAAATCTACACCTCGCTGATCGATTGGCTGAAGGATGCGGATAAAATTGAAGCCTATATCACGGATCTCGAAGAAAACGGAGCTTAACCTTGTTTGTATCGATCAGGACGCTCCTTCAGCTACACGTACATTGGCGCCATTCCCGGCGTGAGCAGTTTCGCGTCCGTTCTATTAAAATAGCTTGTCTTTTTTTTACAGCAATAGCAACAGAAGCCTCGCCGGGAAGAAAACCAATCCTTTGTGACTCAGTTCCCATTGGCTGAAAGGGGCGTGGCGACACGCACCATGTTATGGGAAGAGGCTCGTTGCCGGTGAGGCGGCAGTCGGCAGCTGCGCTCGGCAGCGTGCCGAAGAGCCAAGCTCTGACTTTCCTGCGTACGAAGACGAGCAGCTTTGCAACATGTGTGGTGGTGCTTGCGCAGTGTCTTGCTACCGTAGTGAGCTGAGCTGGGCCACGTGCTCGTACACGGAGGACCTGGGCGGGCGGAAGCCCCGTGGCCGTGACCGCCTTCCCGGCGCTTCGCTGCCTGTGTCCGGGTAGGACCATCGCCCTGAATCAAAACACTCTCCTCCCCCACTGACCCCGGAGGGGAAGGGGGCCTTGCCAGGTGTATTTTATGCATGATGATGATTTGGTGGGTTGTGTTTGAGCTTGGTGCAAGGCACTTTCGGGTGCCAAGCTCTCTTCTCAACTGACAGCGGCAAGTTCTCCGTCGGCACGGAGCCAGAAGCAGGGCCGTTGCGCGCTATGGAAAATTCCCGATACGGCGAAGGCGCCCATATGTGTGCATCGTCTGTAGGTGTCGTGTAGTACGTTTCCAGTACAGTAAACATCACGCCGAGGCGCAGTGCTATCGCATTGTCGCATGTAATAGTAATTAAGTGTCCCCTTAGCTTTTTGCTATAGCATCACTTACCTTGTTTTTTTTAAAGCTCGGAATTGGCATCTCAATTTTCTTCATGATTTTCACCGTTCTTCGGACATGCCTTTATTATACATGTTTCTCACAATAAAGTTTGCGAATCAAGTTTGAAGCACAAATACTTAATAATCTTTGCTTGCTATTTGCTCGTGCCTTGTTGTATCGTAATTATGAAACCATTTTTTGGGTCTCCCTTGCGGTTCCGCTTCACGAAGGTGGGATGACCAACCGAACGTCACAGCCATCGAACCAATGCAGCAGGTCCCATCTGAAAATCTGATTCCGTATCACACTACGAAAATCCGTACTACTGATCAATCTTTAATCGATACTTGATTCGTTTCCTTGCAGTAGGCTCCTCAAAAAACAGTACGGTTCCACGTTCTATTTTAGTACTTTTATGGCAGCTAAACAGGAAGACGCCGCATGCAGAGAGCGAAACAACGAAATAATATTGAGCGAGAATGGAAAGAGAAGAAAAAAATGTGCAGCAGAGCATTAAAAAAGGTGCTCTCTGAAACGACGATACTAGTGTGAACTAATTATGGGAATGTTGACGATAAAACGTGAAGGTGAATTTGCCAGCCTATGCAACTAATATAACGGCCTCTGGACAACTTAAGTACAAATGAAGAAGTCGCCACTAAACCATTTTCAGAGAAATAATAGAAAGTAAACAATATGGCATTAGTGACAGTAACTCGCAGGAAACGGGCAGTCAGGAGAGTCGGCCCTTTGTTCAAAGCTAGAATTACGTTTTGAACAATCCAAGTCTTGCGTACCCATTCTCTTCTTTTCTGTTTTATAAGATTGTCTCATTCACCAGCTTTGTTTTATCACATGGTCATTGTTGTTGTTGTGCCAGCTCGTACGCGTATAGTGCGCCTCTTTTCCGGAATCGCGCTCACGAAGCCTAATGCACTGTGTGAAACTACTTCTTTCTTGTGGCTTCTTCGACATTAAGAACTTCCGATTCATCGTATCGCATGTTGTAGCCGTCAGACGCTGCCACGTAATACGATAATTGGTCGGAGTTGCAGAGGAAAAAAAAGCAGGTTAATATGAATTGTCTGCAATTCGGTTGGTTTTCTCACGTAATGTTCAAGCATTTCTTGTATCCTATACAAAGAGTCGTAAAGTGCAGCAATGCTCTTAACTTTTTAAACTTAGCGCCTAGTTATTTCCAGCATCAGAAATTTCTCGCGAAGAGACTGCAGCTTCTCCGCACCACCAGACGATATCAGTCCAGACGTCGACCTTCCCACATTACCTTTTGAGGAAGGCTGACTTTATACTGCGAATCCCCACGACCTATCAGAAGGAACTCCTGTGAACAGCCTTTTCATCTAGCAGACAACCCCACGCCTGCACCTCCGCCCACCGTTGGGACCGTTTTTGCATCAGTGCAATTTCCCCTGACTACCGAACGTTTCTCGACTTGTCTTACAGATCGCGACCTGAGGGATGCTTTTTTCCGAGAAACTACGATCAACTCGATATGCTGCGAAGACGTCTTTATATGCACTTGAACCCTACTGGAACCACCTGCAGTCGCACACGTCTCACGTATGATTTCAACTTTACAGACCGATATTGCGAGGGTTGGTATGCGGTGGGTCTCTCGTCGCACCACGGGAAAGCGTCTTTGTTGTAGTCAGAGAATAATACGCTGTATTTATACAATTTGGGAAGGTGTTGGTTTGGAGTTCCCTCCAGTCCCTAGCCTCCTGTGCTCGATGTCCTTTGTGTGGTGATGGGAGGAGTTGACGCATTGATCGAAAGTATTGTAATCTGCTGTTGTAGGCCGTAGGTATTGGTGTGGAGTCTAGCTGGGCGGTGTGAGTCTGCGTGTATCCTGCCCGGCTTCTATATCCCCGAGCTATGCTATCTACGCCCTAGGATAGAGCATACCTCGAGGACATACAAACCGAGCAGGGTTATGTGTCACCTATTTTAAAGACACCAGGGGCCTTTGAGAAGCGCGGAAAAGAGAAAAGCACGTTTGGTCGTACGGATTTTTGAAGAAGTCGAAGTCATAAAATGGCGCGCCTCCAGATAATCATTTGCATCTAACCGGTACAAAATGAGTCTCCTTCGAGCTATGCTATGTCATACAACAAACTTCCGCGGGTGCAAATGCGGATCACTTGAAAACAATGCCCGTCATGTTGTTGGCTGCCGTAACATAAGGTACTCACTACTATGGTAAGACAGCGGAATCAGAATCTTGCTTCTTGTAGTCTGGATTCTTGCACTCTACAGGACATACAAATAAATTTAAACATTCCGCGTGGCAGTGCCTTTACTCACCTTAAGAAACAGAAAAACTGAACAGAATAAGACTTCGTACCAGCGCGAATAGACGAGCACTAAGTACAAGCGGAAACCAGGTGTCCTGACATCGAGTACACTAAAACGAAAGAGCGAACACGCTTAAGCACAAAAGGCAGGGCTGAACTGAGAAGACCAGGAAAAGCAAAGCTGAGACCGGAACATGGCGGTAAATAGTACGAAAACAGTTGAAAGCCCGGCTAAGATCCTGAAAGAGAATGTTGCCGCGAATCTTTGCAGTGCTTGTTTGTTCTTCAAAGCTACCTGCACGCCACTTTATCCATTTGTTTGCGACACAAGACGCGACCAGATTTATCTCAATTTATCGAAACCAGGCACAGCTGGTTCTACGTTTTTCCAGAATGTTCTAGTAACTTTGCACGCTTTATCTCGAAAGTTCACTATCAGATTTAAATTGAGCACGACCGACAGTGGCGGGCATTCTGTTCGACGACCGCCGAGCACATTTGTTGCTACGCCGCCGCCGAGTGATTAAGTCCACTATGGGCGCAAATCAGCCGAAATAAAGAGGTTTGTTTAGACACCATTTTCGTAGCCTTTCTGCTCTCCGGACTGTAATGACCACTTCGTAACAATATTAGCAGTAGCTGTGGGCGATCGTTGCGACCGTACTCTTAACGACCACTTGCGGTTTTACTTGCATGTACAGCGTCTGCAAAAAATAAGCGAAGAAGGGATTGACCTCTAAGTCATGTAGTGAGGCCCTTGTGAACACCTATGCATATCTACCTTTCTTAGTTGCGAGGATGACATATTCTCTCAACTTCAGGAAAACTTCTAATGCTGATGATTAAGAAAAAAGCATGGCCGAGAAGCAAGCCTCATTGAGTTCTATACTTATGACAAGTGGTCTTCATATTGATAAACGAATCGCTGCATCGCTTATTGAGACGCCCAAACCCTCTAACTTCACTTTGCAGCATTGCTGGAACGCCTTCACTTCCAAAGGCTTGTCTGGGTTTATTCATGTGTTGGATGGACGCCTAAAATATTGGAAGCGAACAAGACGACGTGGTCTCTCTTAATGCTATGCTCATGTGACCCCAACGACCCAGGTGACTTTCTCATGCTGGCGCCGTCCTCTGTAGCAAACTGCTGCGTAATTCTGTGCACAGATAACTAGCGGTTGGATTCAGGTGTCATGCAGCTATCATGGCCGCGGTGGGTCAGCAGCGTCGCTCTGGTGGGTCGGAAAGCTTAGCCCTCCGGGGTATTCCCGCTCGAGTCGGCGGTGGGGCCAGCGAGGAGCGTGCTAAAAGTGACGAGAGGAGAGCCAATGGCGCAAATAGGCTTAAACTGAAATTTTGACTACAGGGTACTCAGATTCTTCAAAACGCAATAAAAATAAAACTCTTGCTGAAGGATATTCGTGATGCGGCGCCCTCTAACATCCTAGGAATACCGAACCTTTATTGACAGCCTCTTTCAGAGCCCCGTTAAACGAGATTCATTTTTAGAGCGAAAGCAGCACCTTCACGAGATAAATCCGGCTTATCGAGTTTATGTGAACCTTGCCCTTGAGGGTGACATTGGCCATGCCTTAAATAAATAACTAAAATCAATACAGCCGCGACTAAGATTCGAATCCACGCCGGCGCGAACAGTTAAGCTTCGCTGGCCACTGCACGAGAGCACTATGCTATCGCCGCAGTCGACCACACCTCGTGTTAAACTGCAACACACCCTTGCACTGTGCGTTGCACATCGCCGTCTTCATCAACTAATACGACTATAGACACTTCGGCGCAGTGCACTGCACATCGTCTTCTTCATCAACTAATACCACTGGATTGAAGATGATGATGATCATGCGCCGACGCCGACGACAACGAAGCTCTTGAGGTAGCCGGCTGACGCTCGTGCTGGAGAACTGCCGCTTGTGACCCTGGCTGTCGCTCCGCTGCTTCATCTTTTACTTGCGCAAGAGTTTTTGTCGCCGGCACTTCCCACGTCCCATAAACCGCCCTACACTACAATCGAACTAATATCGACGCCAGAGGTTCCCACGGTCCAGCAAAGCAAGCCTATAAGCCGACCAGGCTAAACACACGCCTTCGCACGTATACTCGGCATAACTGCGTTAAAACCTGCAAATTTTTTAAAAAGTTATCATACGTAGATCACCTGTGCTCGTTTGGTGTATGCGTAGCCTTTACTCGGTGGTCGGTTTTAAATAAAAATTTCAATTGTTAGTCCCGTTTCTTTCCTCTGCCATTCTCCGTTTTGTGCACGTCTGTTTTTTTTTAATGGTAGTAACTGTTTTGAGGGGCCCAAGGCGCTCCCACAGACGCTCACACGCTCGCTCCTCGCTCGTCCCGCAGTTCAGCTCCACTGCAGCCAGAGCTGCTCCTAGGAGGATTGCGCGTACCTCCTACTTCGCTACCATTCCCTTCTCAAACCACCTCTATTCTCCCCTCTCCGCTCAGTGGGGAACACGCCAATGCCATCTCAGGAGTTGAAGCAAAAAAACACAAGGGTGTCGCAGTCACTGTTTCATTTTATTTAGCAGGTGCGCCAGCGATAATTTTCAGATATCTAGTTTAGATTTGAGGACGTGTCAAAGAGGTCTCACTAATATACTTGTGTTTCTTCATGAGCATGCGAAATGCCTCAAAGATACCCCGGCCTGACTGCTGTACGCGTCTATAGTTCAAAGGTAGGTTATACACGCAACGACGACAGTGATCAGCCCTGCGAAGCTCACTAACCTGGGATCGAACCTCCACGCAATGCTCTCGCGAGCGATTAATAATAAGCGTACTGTCTGGTCAGTGTCGCATTTTCCATAGGAAGGTGAAGTGTATACTGCACCGATTTAACATGTGACTACGGCCTTTGTTTGCATGCAGACCTCTCCGTGTCATTCAACAGGCTGTACATGAACGCCAACTTATCTCTGGCTTAAAAACCGCCCGCATTTTTCGCACTTTGTGCACTCATTGCGCAACTGAAGAGAATACCCAGACTGAGAACGAAAACTTGAAAAAGAACGCACGGCATCTTTTTCGCATACACTCAGTTGGAAATCGCTACCTCCACAAGTAATGAGAACCAGAGCTTATACGCTAAGCTGCAGTAATTATCAGCGTTCGCAGCATAAACACTACTGTGTTGTTTTCCCTTTTTAACAGTATACTACCAGATACTTTTTGCTTATAAGTTTTTTTGCAAATTTTTTGTTTTAAACAGCATTCTTGCTCCAGTGTTCGCTATGGTTCGCCGTAATCGTGCACTCATTGCGCAACTGAAGGGGATACTCAGACTGAGAACGAAAACTTGAAAAAGAACGCGCGGCAACTTTTTCCCATACACTCAGTTGGAAATCGCCACCTCCGCAAGTAATGAGAATCAGAGCTTAAACGCTAAGCTGCAGTAATTATCAGCGTTCGCAGCATAAACGCTACTGTGTTGTTTTATCTTTTTAACAGTATACTACCAGATACTTCTTGCTTATAGGTTTTTAGCAAATCTTGTTTTAAACAGCATTCTTGCTCCAGTGTTCGCTATTGTTCGCCGGAATCGTGCGCATTTTGATTGCTTAAATGTGCTAACTTATCCCTAACTTACGCAAATGCTGAAACGTTGCCTCTTTTATAGGACAATGCGTGTACTGCCTGCATTCTATTTCAAAGCCCCGGACTTTCATCGTTAGTGCTTACTGATTTAATCCCTGTTTTTGCCCAACCCTAGCATTTACATTACAGAGAACCCGACTGGTCATTGCCTGCACCAAACTCCTCGCTTAAATTCGAAGTTTACGGACGGCAGATTGAGCGAGTTAGTGTTATATGGTAACAGGAAGATTCAAACAGCGCTAGACAACAGGACCGTGTTTGTCTCCTCCTCTTTCTGGTCCAGTTGTCTAGCGCTGCTTGAATGTTCTTGTCAACGTCGAAGTTTAAGGTAGGCTTCGCCATTTCCCTAAGGATTTCCGAGTTAGCACGCGCAGCCGGAAGGTACTGTTAACTATGAGGACAGTGAAAGTTGGTCCAAGAGATTTGTTTCTCTTTACCTGTAGGATAGTGAGCACTAGTTCTCGGGGCAGTTTGCCAGAGAACTGCACGCGGACCATAAAGCGACCATCTTCGTAGGAAATATTACGTTCTTCTTCGAAGACCTTTATTGAACAACGAAAACCTCACGTGTCAAAAACATTGCGGCCTATCTCGTTACGGAAAGCAGGCGAGAGCACGAAATGCTTCGAAAAACTGGCGTAGCACAATTTAAGAGAGCTTACACAAGTCACAGATGCTACTAGCTTGGAATCTTAGAATCGGTCTCAACCTGAATGTATAATACCGGCTAGCCAAGCAAGGCCACTGCAGACCGATTAGTTAACATTGGCCAGGGAGCGGAGGCTTTCATCCCATCACTTGCGTATTTAGTTACGCCAATAATTGCATCTCTGTGCCTTCTCTTTTCTTTCGATTCGTTACTCTCAGCTTAACCACAAATTTCTACCACTCCCAAATACACATCTGAGCCCGAAGGCTCTATCCTTCATCAGAGGACACGGCGAAAGGTTGCTGTATGCGAATGAGTAAGCTCTCCACAAAAGTTTAAAATGAGCTCTAAGAACTCGAAGGCCGTTCCAGCTAATTTACACGATGAAAAGTTTCTTTCAATTTTTCAAAAGTTTGTGGTTTATAAATATGTGATGGCTCATTGTTTTAAAAGGTTATGTAGCATCAAAACGACTTCGCAGCGGCAAAACGAATGTGAGGCATGTATACTCGTACAAGTGATGCGAAGAAGACAAATACGGAGTTATTCTCGCCCCTCCTTTCAATGCGTCATCTGTTCGTGTTAGCAATAAGCTTCTTACGCATGATTAACCTAAAGAAATTAAAAGAGAAGATAAAATTGTGATACGTGAATAAAAGTAACGTATTTTCATTAGCTGACCGCAGCGCAGGTTACATATTGAGTGTGAAAATATCTAATCATTCCCAGTTCACCATAAAAAAAAGATAAGGTAAAACAGCGCTGAAAATAAAAGCCGATTGGTTAACATGACGCCACATTTAATACATTTGTTAAAAGATAATGGAACCATTTCCACTGGTTAGACAAATTAAGAAATGCTCCTTAATTTCACAAAGGGATCAAACAAAATATATGCAGCTATGTACAAAGAAAAAAAGCCGGGTAATCATGCTAAGATGTCAGAAGCAAGGATTGGGAAAGGCGAGTACTCTGTCACGAAGGGATCTCAAAGACATGCTTTTGCGCTTATTCCTAGTTTTTCTATGAAGCCAGTCTCTCCGAATATGGGCTTCATTTCCTGTGTTGTGCACGCTTCATAAAGTCAGTCATACTTTCCGCCACACTTGTTGCAGTGTCTTTTTCTCTGCTTTCCTTGTTGCGCTCTGTGTGGCATGCCTGCTGCGCCCTGATATCAAAACTTATACTGTGAACTGTCGTTAACCGGAGCATTCGATTTATTTATCTGTTTATTTATTTACACTTAGGACGAGAGACGTTACAAAGAGGAGCAGTTACAACATATAAAGGAGGAATGAATGAGATCCCAACTAATTGCAAAAAAACTGCATGTTCTCATAGCTTAGAGAATGTGTTGGTAAGCCAAATAATTCGGCAGTTCGCAGGAATTGTTTTATCACCGCATTTGTGAATTAGAACAGCCATCGCGATTTTCCAGCAGTAAGAAATTAGGTGAATGTTGAAAGCCTTGCTCAGTATATTAAATTATAAGCCCACTTGTACTATTAGAAACTTGACTCTATGCCATCGCAATTTCAGGACGAGTGAATAGGCAAGGATCTTAATTAGTTGAATAATGTCTCGCATCTCAATGTCATTGTAATGGCTTCTTGGAGTGGTAGCAACGTATGAAGCACGAGCTAGACTGCTTTTGCAAGTAAATATTAAGAATGGTCGCACACTTACTCACGTGAAGATGGTTTTCGTCTCCGCTACTCCTTAGAAGGACTTGGCGCCATGAAAGAACAAGGCTGGATGTCTCCCTCACCTCCGCTTGCCTAATGTGCTGAGATAAAGCGACGGCATTAAAAAAGACAAGATATATATAATAATCAACTCTTTCCGAAGCCGGAGAGCGTGTTTGGTTTGCTTCGGCAGTTTTTCATCTCTACGAGACACCACGTTTAGCAGCTTCTTTTAGTGCTCGGCAAGCCACACAGCCTCTCTCCCTACGTTCGTTTTAGACGCACCATAGCGCTTGCGGCGCAAAACGAAGGCATGAGCGACGTCGAAGATATCCTTACCAGGTAGCGCGAGACGCTACCGTTTAGAACACGCAGCTCGAAAGAGTGCGATACCAAGTGGGAGGAAAAAGATTGCGGCGATGTCTGAGTGGCTTAAGGGATTTAAAAACAATGCTGTTTTGGATTTGGCATCACTGGTTGAAATCTTGGTAGGGTCTGTAATACGGCAGTTTTTTTTTCTGCCAAATGCAATTCTGACGGACCGTTCAGCAATATTTCGGATAAGTTCTGCATTATGTTCTCTGTAATGTTCGGCCAAATGGTCACCTCAAAGTGCGGTTACAGGCTCGCCACCATTTCCTATTGATGTGCGCCCTTGTTTGCTGGTAACGGGAGGTAAAAGCATTTCATGCTTACCAGCAACGCGAGGTTCGAATCCTCGTTCTGCCGCACGCTACAACTTGCTGCTGCATATAAACCTACTAGGGTTGTTTTTGCCACTCTGATCGGTTTTGTCTTTATATCTAAAATGTTTATTCATAAAGCTCTTTGCTTTTACTCTCGACTTTATTATGACGGTACAATTTTTAGCTTATCTGCAGAGTACAACCCCGGTTATTTACCGCGCGTCTCCCATTTGTGAAGCACTTCACGTTTAGAGGAAATAGTCTATAACAATGTTACGGAAAAACGTAAGTATTTGTTGTTGGCCCGCACTTACTTTTCCATAAATGTAAACGCTTGGTTCTTGCTTGGATCGATAAAACTTCTGTTTCCACTAGTGGACATTTGTTTAATACAAATCTTCACGCCGACTGCGCCCCTGGTTGTTAGGAGGCCTTTTTGAGACACTTCATTCAGACTTCCCAGCTTACTGTAGTGCATGTATTTGTATTTCCTTTATGGTAACAAAAAATTCAAGATGACATAATATTAATCGATTACTTTTTGTAAGTATTCAATTATTTTTCGGGTCAGTGATTGACCAATAGCATGAGTTACACTTCAGTTCAAGTACGTAATTGTAATCGGTTACTTCTCTTCTGAAACGTGTGCAAGACTGGCTCTAAAACAATGTCTTTTACACAGCATTATTCCTCTGCTACTGACTGAATTTTCCCTCTTTGCAACAATATGTAGTAAAAGAAACAGCATAATTTCTGTACGAACTAAAAAGTTAATTTATCTTCATTGTTTTCGTGTTGTACACTACTGTCGACCAGGTGCACAGGTCGAAGTGGTATCTAACAGGTCGACCTGTGTGCCTGGTCGACAAGTGGTACGTGACAGTGGCACCTGAGCATAAAGAATTTAAGTTGGGCTTATCTATGTCATGTTTGAAGACTCAGTTTCTTCAAGTGCTTAAGTTCAAATTTTTAGAGGAATCCCCTAAGGTGGGGTAGATTTGTGCTAAGAGAGTAATTACTCATTGGCATCCACCCAAGTGCAGCCATACGGCTACAGAGGAAAGCTATACAGCTTTCTAAAAAACTTTGTACTTAAAAAAACTTCGTCCTGGTCCGGGGTTCGAACCCGGGACCACCTCTCCAGTGGAGCGTCGCTCTACCAACTCAGCTAACCGGAAGGCAAGCTTATGGCAGGGCGAGTACGAATTGATCAATAACTCGAAGCGAGAACCGTGCTTCAACGAAGGTTTTGAGAAAGCTGTATAGTTTTCCTTTGTAGACCCGCCGCGGTGGCTCAGTGGTTAGCGCACTCGGCTACTCATCCGGGGTACTCGGGTTCGAGCCCGACCATGGCGGCAGCGTTTCAATGGAGGCGAAACGCAAAGCCGCCCGTGTGCTGTGCGATGTCAGTGAACGTTAAAGAGCCCCGGCGGGTCGAAATTATTCCACAGCCCTCCACTACGGCACCTCTTTCTTCCTTTCTCCTTTCACTCACTCCTTTATCCCTTCCCTTACGGAGCGGTTCGGGTGTCGGCCGAGATGCGAGACAGATAGTGCGCCATTTCTTTTCCCCAAAAACCGATTTTCAACATCCTTTGTAGCCCTATTGCTGCGCTTGGGTGGATGCCAATCAGTAATTACTCCTTTATTACAAATCTAATCCACCTTGGGGGATTCCGCTAAACATATGACCAACACTATTCTCTTATTGATCAATTCGCCCTCGGCCTATCATAAGTTTGCCGTGCCGGTTAGCTCAGTTGGTAGAGCGACTACTCCGGTGAAGCGGCGGTCCGGGGTTCTAACCCCAGACAAGGGCATATTTTTTTAACAACGATGTTTCTGAGAAAGGTTTACAGCCTTCCGTTGTAGCCGTATGGCTGAGCTTGGATAGATGCCAATGAGTAATTACTCCCTTATTGCAGGTCCTTAAGGTGATTAATGCACTGACACTCGTGATTAAGTTCGACCGAATCTTTCATGAAAGTACACAATGCAGGACAGGAATGTCTGTCTTTTTATTTCCTTGAACAGTTTTTTGAATGCCGGAATTCCTGGCGCTGTTTAGGCGTATGGTTTGTGGTGATGGTAAAGCCTCAGACGACGAGCCATTAACGCTAGAAACTATTGAACGACAACGAATATTTTTAAAGGGCACCTGAAGACGTTTTGAATTTGACGAACTTAAAGATTTCGATTACACGAAAGTTCACAGTAAATCATGCGAAGACTTCTTGCGCTAGTATTTGGAACAGTGATGTAATCTCCGAATGAAGCCGCGACGGTTTTCAAGCTCCTCAGCAGCGCGCAGAACAGGATAAGGCGCCTCATCGACGGCTGCGTTACACTTGAAAAAGCGAAAAAGCTTGCTCGTGGGAAGGAAACCACCGCACCGAAGGTAGAGCCCTCTAAGCGTTGCGTCGTGGCTTCCGACGACGTACGGCACGGTGTGGACCACGATGATGTGGGCGACGGCAGCGGAATTCTGGTCTGAACATCCATGACGTCTTCCCGAAGCTTCTCCCCACATCTCCTCGGCTGTGACGAGAAGTTCGCAGTTTTAATAGGGGATTAGGTCATTATTTTCGGTGCTAGAGCGAAAAAAACTTGGTACAGTTTATCTGCAAGCTTCCTAGATACGAATTCTCGAATCTGATTTAGTTCAGAAAGAAATGGTTTAACTGAGCTTTATTTGCCGTAATAATGCATTTTTTTCTACTGATGCGTCTGTGGTGTCGTGAGTACTTCAAAAACTACCCAATAAAATACAAATAAATCATTATCCGATTTTTGCCCATGAGCTGGAGGTTCTACGAATCTTGCAGATGGTGGCCTTAGCTCCCATGACGAATATATAATTGTCTTTGCAAGCTTCTACAACTTTGATGAGGGTCATTCATTTCATTATTACATTTCCACCTATTGTTGTGTAACTCTACAGAGCTTGGAATAAATACTAGACGTCTTAAATAGTAACCGAAAAGGTTGCCTTCCAAAGGTGTACATCATTCTATAGCGCACGAGAAGTCCCACGTTTTACGAAATTATTCATGGACATCCAGAAATACTGTTTACCTGAACACAGTATTAAAAACGTAAAGTTAAAGCTTTTACTCTTCGCTAACCTCCTAAGGCAGTAACTTTAAACAATTCTAGCTTCGCTACTTGCGTTACAACGGAAGTAGTTGCTTTTGTGGCAACCATCCAGCTATTAAGACGGGACGCGGCTTTCAGTAAAAATTACTTTGTTATAACTTTGGCTTTGAAGTGAAGGAAAAAATAAACGTAATTTATAATTCTTTACAAGCAAATCCAGCACATTAACGGAAAGAATGAGCAGGGAAAGACAAAAACTCTCTACAAATCTGTATTAGGTGGGCCTTCTAAGAAGTGTGCTTTTAAAGATTGGCACAAATTACCTTAAACAACTTGCATATGCATGCGGTAAAGTGTGTCTGCGCACGAATTCTATCTCTGTTTGTTCTTCGAATGGGCTAGCTCAGGCCAGCTAAAGGAAGTTCTAAGGAAACGCCCGCTGCCTGAAACCAACTCTGCAAACGAATCTGGATGGGCCTCAGCTATAAATTGCTCCTCAGCATTAGTTATTCGGCGGCAGCTTATAGCGACTTGTGAATCTTTCTTCTTTCCGTATATCAGCGTACAGGATTTTTCGCCTGATTGCAGAGCCTAGTGAAGCTCAGGGCCAAAAAAAAAAAAACTGAAACAGAAGACACGATGCCTTCGGAATTTTTTAAGCATATCTTACTTGTTATAGAGATTTTACGGTACTAAGAAATGGTAATATTGACCTGTATGCTACAGACGTTGTCCGCAGTAGTCAAATAATAATGACATCCAGGTTAAAGCGCGACAGTTGGGCATAAGGTTCACTTATTCTTTCCTTGAAGTACGCCGCTTGCCACGTCGGCTGCGTTTCGATGGAGGCGGAACTCAAAAGACTCCCGTGTGCGGTGCGTTGTTTGTGCACGTTAAAGGACCATAGGTGGTCTTAATTAATCCAGAGGCCTCCACAAAACGCCGCACATAGTCCGTTTGGCGCTTCTGGGCGTTAAACGTCGTAATTTACAATTTTACTTGTGTTAAGTTATTTTCCTGATCAGGCTGGGAACAGTGTTAGGATTGGGGTATCACTGAAAATTTCAGTTACTTTCTTGCACTTCTGCCTTTTAACCTTCTTGTATGCGGTATTTTAATAGTTCTCATCTGAGGCCCCTGATTTTGCTTCCATTAATACTAGATATCTGTGTAATCAATGATAATAATTGGTAATAGTAAGGCCAGAAGGTGGTTATCCAATAATGCATCTACGGCACAAAAGATACTGACAAGATATCCTTCAGTAGAAATACTTTGAGCCGTTACCAGCCCCCCCCCCCCCCCTGAGAGCGATCATGGGTAAACGCAAAGCGCGGTAAACACAGGGACGTAAGAAAGACGACGGACAAGCGTTAATTCCAACTAAATCTTATTAAAAAGAATTATCACAATACATAGGCACTTGAAAGGGGAGAACAAACATAAAACCAACACAAATAGCGTGCAATGCGAAACCAAAAGCGTGTCGCGTGTGGGCTATCAGACACGACATGCAAGCAGGTATGTTGATTGTGCTGAGGTTATTGTCTTGTAAGACACCGTTTTAATGCGGCCGTTTCTACGTGGGCCAGAGTGGACGATGTGTGAACGAACGACTGTGAGAGCATGCCAACACTGTTCGTCAAATGCGTGAAGCACTTGTAATTCATTGCCGCGACTGTGACTTCGAGGGTGGCGGCCACTGTGCTCCTCATTTTGCGAATTCTGTAATTGTTGACAACCATCCATCGCAGATTATAGGGGAGATATTAGAAGCTATGGAGTTGGACAGGACAGGGAGTGGCTGCGTAGGTGCGCATCAGTGTCGCTTTCCAAAAAGGAGATTATCTACCTCAGCATGAACCACGGGACATGACTTCGGTTTCCCACTGTATGATACAAATCCAGCTTTCACGGGAAAAAAATTTTGAAATTTGAAAAATTGTAAGACACCGTCAGAGAAATATTGAAAGCAATGGTCAATTTTTCTGATAAGTAGCAAAATCTTTCTTTTTAAAACTTTCTCCATCGATCGCATCAAGCATTTAAGACTGCCATAGAAAAGCAATGGGGAACGCTTTTGACCATAGCAAAAGCGTTAATAGAAACAAAAATACAAGACTGCCGTCAGGTGATCTGCGGGTATATTGATT
Source organism: Amblyomma americanum (assembly GCF_052857255.1). Lineage (NCBI taxonomy): Eukaryota > Metazoa > Arthropoda > Arachnida > Ixodida > Ixodidae > Amblyomma > Amblyomma americanum. The sequence goes on from NC_135498.1 coordinate 111,945,754, forward strand.
GTTATAGTAAAATCTTACATTATTTGAAAAGAATTGCGTTCATAAACGATTTCCCGCTCGAAAATGCTTTTGTCCAGAATTGCTGGGTATGGTGTGCTCTCCGAAGCAGTGCCTTTTGAAGATCTTCACCAACGATATCATTCAACAGTTCTCAGGCGATTTGTATCTGTTTTTTTCAATTATTAGTGTTTCCACGATAGAAAGTAGGAGGCAAAAAGTCTACGTAATCTAATACATTAAAAATTTCCACCCGGACAGGCACATGGCAACAAGGTCAAAACTCGCTAATAATACCATCCGGACCCGGAGACTTCTGACCCTGAAGATATAACCTCATCCAAAGCATATTATTTCGAAGGCTGCTATAAGAAATCTAGATTTTGAGGAATGGAGGTACAGCAACTGTTTCCTTCTCTGGGTACACGTCAAACGCGCCTTGAAGGGAAGAGATGAAGACGGCAGTGAAATAAGGAAGAGAAAACCAGTACCGTAGTGAAGGGCACCATACTATTCAGGACCATCCGATCTTCTTTTACGTACACTTACATCACAGAGCACTTTTCAATTCCGCCTTCATCAAAATGGGGCCTTCCCGGCCTCGAATTCATTTCGCGCTATTGAACTGAGCACCCGAGTGTCCTAACCGTTAAGCCAGCGTTGCGAGTGCCGCTGTAAGACGAGCGGACCTTACGGTGCCTCAAACAGCCAGAGAGACATAATGAATGCAGGGAGAGACGTTGAGTTCACTGCCTGCTATAGAAAGAGAAGCGACTGAACGCAGCGGCACTTTAAATAACTCTAGCTAATGGCGTTACCAGTGCCAGCCACGTGCGGAAGAAAAGGGTACGCCAGCATGCGCTACAGGTCGAGGCCGCGATCGACTGCAAGACGGAAATCACATTTATTGTAGTTCCGTCAACGTGGTGGTCGTCAAAGCGGCGGCGGCGACGTCCGGCCGAGGCGAAGGTGCCAGCAGCACGTGCTAGAGCCACCTTATTTTCTTCGGCACGTGGCCGGCGCTTACCGTGCGAATCGCCACACATAAAAAATGGCGAAGGTAGCCGCGCACGCTTCCACTCGGTAAAAAAAGAAAAGAAAAGGGGCTGATGGCACCGGGCCATCAAAACTCGAGTGCGGCTATCACTATAATTAGTCGTCCTAGATAGCGCTACGCCTTACCTGCAATGCGTTCGACGCTTATAAGTACGCTCCACGACAATTTCAACGCTGAATTTTTCTCATGACATGTAGACCTCTTGTGTCTCTAATGCTTGCTTTTTATGAGAATGCTTGTTTTTTCTCTCCCCCCCTGTCTCTCTCTGTGTGTTCATCGTTGGCTCAGTGCTGGCCTGGATACCCAACCTGGAGTTCCGAGTTAATAAATTCCTGATCTAGTCTAGCCTATACTCTTGTAACAATCATGTACTGGGCTCCGCGGTTAGTTCTGAAATTTAACACCACCTGAATAACGGAATGATCGCCAAGACCAATGAAGTGAACCAAAGGGGATAAAACAGGGGACACGTTTGTCCCTATCATATCTAAACCAATTAGAATATAACAGAAAAATATGCGCAGATTCTTGCACTGCCTGTTTCAGCGCAAAATAACTGTGCATAGTAATAAACAGTGAAATATCGGAGGATCTATGTTAAAGTCAACGAAACACAAAATGGCGCAGAAGATGGGTAACGCGCAGTAATGTTATGCAAAGCATCATGTAAAGTGTACCAAAAATATCAAGACGAGTTGGGCGGACGGTAATAGGTACATAAGAAAGCATTGCCATGACCGAAGCGAACCGATTGCACAAACATGAATTCTAGACTACAATTCACGGGAATGCGCTGAGGAGGTAGTTCTGTAGCAATCGCAATCAGAGCACCACAACCTATCTTTGGCGGTCGGTTAGTCCTGTAAAAAGGGTAGCTTCTGGCGCAGTACAGAACTTCAATTTCGCGAACGTCGCTGTAAAGCCAGGTTTTGATTACAATCTTGTTATCAGACCTACAGTAATGGATTATACAGAATACAAGCTATCGAATTTATACCGCTCACTACGAATGTTAATTTTAAGAAAATATATGTGATTTGTGACCGCTGAAATTTTAACTCAAGTTTCTAATCCAGGTAGTAGGTGAAGGAAATACGCCGGATGGAACAAGTTTATTTTATACTGTTATTTCATAAAAGCTGTCAATTTGCGCACAATATACAAAACACCTTCTGTTGGTGGTAACAAATTATAGCGTAGCGAAGAAGCCGGACGACTCGCCTCGACATAATCAATGAGCTTTTACCTCGATGTTTGAGTGCCCTTACTGAAGTCTTTCCTTATACTGTTCTTCCATTTCCCTTTAGTAAGCTGTTTTGTGTAATAATGATGTACTTCGTTCTTACAGTGAGAACCTTGGCTATTATAAGCCGTAACCTATTAGAAATGAACTTTCTGAGTACGTGCGCTGAAGGAATCGCTTTGGTAAGCATCTGAAAGCCGATCGAAGAGGCAATGAGCATGCGGATTGCTTCCTCTGATTGAGCCCATGTCTCCTTAGCAGTTTTTTTTTTTTTGGCCGCAAGATAAAAGAATGTCCCGGTGCACCCCCCTGTCCTCGAAGTCATCAAGCCGTAAACGAAGTTTATCGCTTTCCCTGCGGACCACTTCGGCGACCATCTAGTGCAATTCGTCGCTCTGTGCCTGGTCTACGGCACTGGCTCGAGTTTCAACAGCAAACAGCCTGGCGTTAATGGGACACTGATGATTAATAAAAATTGGCCCGTATAGATTGAGTTTCGCGCCCTAATCTCAAACAGACCACTGCCACCGAAAAAATATGTTTTATAGATTGCAGAACACAAACGCAGAAAAGAAAAATAAATGTAGGAGTGCGTGCTTCCTTAGAGGTTTTTTTTTTTTAGGATCACGGAGACCACGCTGCACCGCCACTCAGTCTAAAAGGTTATTTGAAATGGTTCGCGTCGAGCATGTTTATAAATTTTGTCTATTTAAAAGGTTCTACTCTCCCCTGCTGTTATTAACAGCTTCATTAGCATCTCTACACCACCGAAACCCTGCTGCACACAAGAAATCTTGATGCGTGGGAAATTCCTCGTTTTAGAACAATATGTAGAAACCAAGCTTTGTCACAGAACCTCCCATTTGTACTAAACAAAGTTGGCTTTACAATAGTATTGAACTGAAGAGGTTCGAGGTCTATTATACGATGATATATATGATGATCGATCTCGTATACGATACATGATGTCGAACTCTAGTTGTTAAAGTAGTAGTATTTTATTTACTTCTTTTTTATTATTTGCAATACTCTAATTGTTGCCTGAACTGCAGTTATTGGTGCCATATTTGGTACCAGGCCGTATAACTTCGGACGCTGGCCTTCATGCCACTACTTTTAGCACTTGGCTGACTATATTGCAGAATCACACTCGCCTACCAGAAGCTCCTCCTGCCCAGTGCTTTTCCGTCTGTCTTGCACCTTCGCCAATCGTTCAAACCACCTTCGTATCATTTCAATTTCTCCTCCATACCGAGCATATCTCTACGTGTTTTACATACCGCGGGCTCAAGGGAGCTGTTTTTCAGGAACTTTGAGCAAATCGATACCCTTTCAAGACATGTTTTACGTAGTCATGCCCTCTTGGAACAACTGGCGGTAACACACGTTCCACGTATGATTGATGCTTTACAGACAGAAGAAGCGAGGACATTTCTCGTTGGCTACCAGGCACGTGTATCCAATAGGGAACCGAAAGCATGCCTTAGCTCGGTTACAAGTTCTTTACGTCGTTACTTCAGAAATGGGGCCCTATGCGTGCAGCTCGAGCCTTTCAATGCCTTTGTCGATTTTAATGCACTGCTGCATCGCTTTGGTACTCTCCTCCTAGCTGCGTTTCACCTCATGCTCTTGTCGTTGTTGGTGTTCTGCCTCTTGCACGGCGTTCCCGTTCGATAGCTCGCCCTGCTTCAGTTTGACTTCGTCGCTGTAGGCTATTTGCCTCAGCGTCGTGCGACAGCTTCTTTCACTTTGATTTGCCAACATCGAGGAATTCGCCTGCGCTCTAAATGAAGGGAGCAGTCCAGGAGACAGACGAGAACCTCACAACGTCTGTATGTCAGAATGGAACACTGCTGAATGAGCCGGTTACGTCGGACGAAGTAGTTCAGCGAGTTCAGCGAGTGACAACTCGTAATGAAGGCTCGTGCCCTAACATTGCCATCCAATTTCAGAGCAAATGCAAGCCAGACTTGCTTCTTTAAAAGATTAAAAGACTCGCTTATCAATGAAATATCTTGGTCACACTTCTAGCTCCTCTATTTATGTGAACGAACATGTGTGTCCATCTTTATAATAATAATTGGTTTTTGGAGGGAAAGGAAATGGCGAAGTATCTGTCTCATATATCGTTGGACACCTGAACCGCGCCGTAAGGGAAGGGTAAAGGAGGGAGTGAAAGAAGAAAGGAAGAGAGAGGTGCCGTAGTGGAGGGCTCCGGAATAATTTCGACCACCTGGGGATCTTTAACGTGCACTGACATCGCACAGCACACGGGCGCCTTAGCGTTTTTCCTCCATAAAGACGCAGCCGCCGCGGTCGGGTTCGAACCCGGGAACTCCGGATCAGTAGTCGAGCGCCCTAACCACTGAGCCACCGCGGCGGGGCATATTTGAAGCGCTTGTTGGGGATAGCAGTCGAGAAGAAGAAAGCTTGCGGATGGAAGTTTGTCTGGACGAAGGATGAGAAAATACTGGCACGAGAAAATGAACACGCTTACATACTTTATGTACGAAGCTCTCGCGATGTCGACAAGATTCGGTAGATTTCCGCATATTAGTTGTTCAGCAAGAAGAGCGCACTCAAAGTTGTGGCACACTCTCATGACTTAAATAAGGTATTCGTCTGGGAAGAAATAAAGCGTCTTGCATGCTTCCATTTAAACATGCTATCAGAAGGTAATAAAGAAGATGAATTAAAAATCTTATTACAAATATTTTAATGTGCACTTTGATATCATGTTGTTAACCGAAACTTGGTTCAGGTCTTTCAGTGACATCATAATGGACGCAGCAGACTACACAAGACTCTTCTGAAAACGGACAACCAGACACGGAGGAGGGTTACAATGCAAGTTAAACGATCTATAAAATGCGAATTGCTCGGGACATTTTCTTTTATAACCAATGACACTGAAAGCTTTGTTGTTACATGTAAAAATTCTCCTTTGCGGTGATGTAACGTCCACCTGACGGAAGTTTATCTACCTTCTTTGGTGACATGGAAAAATTACTTAATTATGCAAACCAAAACAAACTGACACTTACTGTTGGTAGAAGAGTTAACTGCTGGGCTAGTTGGTGTTGCCTACTGAAAGAAAGATTCTGCGCCTAACACACACCACACACAGAAAGAAGACGACACCACGGGCGCACACTTCAACTGTTTATTGAGGGTGAAGCACTCGACATATATAGGCCACGAAACAAAACACCGCGCATGCGTACAAGATAACATTAAAAAACACACTAGCTGATTAGGCGCGATAAAAACTTGCGCTCAGCCTCATAAAGAAAAACCGATGTATCACTAACACAGTCAGGGCCCGCTTTCTTGATGTAGAACGCTTCCAGAGTTTCTCGGGATGTCTGACACCTGCCTCTACCCAAAATCCTCGCCTCACGGAACCGTGGGAAGCAATCGGTGCAGGCTCTGCAGTGAACCACAAGTCGCTCACCTTCGTTATTTTTTATTTCTAGTGCATGCTCCCTAAGCCGGTCATTGACACAACGCCCCGTCTGTCCAATATAGGATTTTCCGCAGGACAGAGGAATTTCATAAACCACATTTGTGGCACACTTCACGAAACGCTGGCCATGTTTCTTCTGGCAGCCAAGCTTTTGCCTATGCGACGGCTTAGGTGGGAAAGCTTTTGGGGAGCCGAGAATACCATCGGTACATTATACCGGTTAGCGACTTTTTTCAAGCCGTGCGTGACCTTATGAATGTATGGGAATACTACAGGCCACTCTTTCTTCTTCGGTTCTACCCTGCTTACCCCAGCCTTCAACTTCTTCAAAAGCGTTTCCGCCACAGGGACCAATACCGACTCAGGGAAGCCAGCTGCAACGAGCCTGCTCAATTGGTTGCAAAAACTTGCCTGCATTTCATGCACACACGACTTCCGGAGCGATGACTCCAGGCAGAGGTTGGCGATGCCTCTTTTTACAACTTTGGAGTGGGCCGAATTGTACGGCAGGAGCCCTTTCTTCGCACGAGGGGAGTAAGCCCAACAGATGTGCCCATCTGAAAACTTTAGCTGTAAATCTAAAAACTGAAGCGACCCATTATCCGGTAGCTCATATTTAAAACGTAGCCCTTTTCTTAGGTTTCTAAAATCATCTAAAACACTCCTAACTGTAGCCTGATTTGAAACGGAGTACTTCTTGTTTAAAACTACTAAAAAGTCGTCCATGTAACGAAACACCTGAAGGACTTTGACATTATTAAAATGGTTAAAACGATCGTGTAGAGAGCGATCGATAAAAGATAAAAAGATATTGCACAATATAGGGGCAATGCACGAGCCTAGGCATATGCCTTTCTTCTGCAAGAACGGTTGCTCGTCAAACAAGATAAAAGTACTACGAAGATAAAATTCTAAAAGGACTAAAAAGTTATCAACAGTGATGCCAGCGGCATTTTGGAAAGCCAATGGGCCGCTCTCGTCTATGCACATTTTAACAGAGGCAAACAAGTCCGGATAGGGCACTGAATAAAAAAGGTCTTCTACATCTACGGAAAAAGCATATTCTATGTCATTCTTTTCTTCGAAAAAATGGGCTACTTCCCCTGAACTTTTTGTAAGCAATGGATCAGTTATAATTAGGCTATTCAATCTTCTCTGAAGGAACTTACTCACGCAGTGCTCCAGGTACCCGCTTCACTCACAATGGTACGGAATGGCGCTTTGGGTTTATGCGTTTTAACGGAAAAGAAAACATGCAACGCCCCCCATCACTCCTAGTTATATCTTTAGCTAGTCCATGCAATTCTAGGGCGCTTACAAAGTTCAGTAGCTTTGCTCTTAATTCTAGTTCGAGCTTTTTACACAACCATGAAATTTTTGTTCACCGCCTGCGCAGCTTTCTCTCTATACATAGAACAAGGCAAAACTACAAAGCCACCTAAGTTATCTGCCTGCAAAAGGCTGAGTTCATTATCCTTGAAGAATTTCACTATAGAACGAAAGGGGTCTTTAGGGCAGTCCTGTTCAGTCCGCGTGACACTCTTGGCAAGGCTGTTCACACCATCCAGAAGGCAGCGCTCCCGATCTTCTTGTGGGGCCTTTTTCGCCATAGCCCTGTTTAAGGCCATCAGTTCGTGGGGTGGGACCAAAGGCTGCAGTCCAAACTTAGGGCTTTTTTGAAGAACATTTGAAATGTTGGAGGGAATACAGGCACTTCCCATGACTGTAAGATTTCCATTTCCACTATCCTGCGTTTTTGGTTTTCCTTTGGTTTTAAGGATAAATTTCAAATTCCAAATCCACCACATCTCGGTCAAACGAGCAGCTTCGCTTCTAAGGTAATGGAAACGCCTTAGAGCAATCCATTCCGGGTACTGGGTAAAGCAGACAACATGTAACCAGTCTGTAAATAACCGGACTTGCCGCCAAAGTTCAGATCGTCAGATCTTGCAGATACGTTTTACATGCCCCCTAGAGGGTGCCACAGGGCCAAACAGGGCACTCACTTCTACCGGTGTAACGGAATTTCTGATGCAGAATCCAAGGTACCTTGCACGACATGTCGCAGACACGACGTTTGTCAGGAGCTGGTTGACGTCCTGAAGGTCAACAGAAGGAGAATAGAAAGGCGAGCCCGATATAGAAGAAATATACTTTAGGAGAGTTAACTGCTGGGCTAGTTGGTGTTGCATACTGAAAGAAAGATTTTGCGCCTAACACACACCACACACAGAAAGAAGACGACACCTGGAGTCATCGCTCCGGAAGTCGTGTGTGCATGAAATGCATGAAAGTTTTTGCAACCAATTGAGCAGGCTCGTTGCAGCTGGCTTCCCTGAGTCGGTATTGGTCCCTGTGGCGGAAACGCTTTTGAAGAAGTTGAAGGCTGGGGTAAGCAGGGTAGAACCGAAGAAGAAAGAGTGGCCTGTAGTATTCCCATACATTCATAAGGTCACGCACGGCTTGAAAAAAGTCGCTAACCGGTATAATGTACCGATGGTATTCTCGGCTCCCCAAAAGCTTTCCCACCTAAGCCGTCGCATTACTTGCGATAGGCAAAAGCTTGGCTGCCAGAAAAAACATGGCCAGCGTTTCGTGAAGTGTGCCACAAATGTGGTTTATGAAATTCCTCTGTCCTGCGGAAAATCCTATATTGGACAGACGGGGCGTTGTGTCAATGACCGGCTTAGGGAGCATGCACTAGAAATAAAAAATAACGAAGGTGAGCGACTTGTGGTTCACTGCAGAGCCTGCACCGATTGCTTCCCACGGTTCCGTGAGGCGAGGATTTTGGGTAGAGGCAGGTGTCAGACATCCCGAGAAACTCTGGAAGCGTTCTACATCAAGAAAGCGGGCCCTAACTGTGTTAGTGATACATCGGTTTTTCTTTATGAGGCTGAGCGCAAGTTTTTATCGCGCCTAATCAGCTAGTGTGTTTTTTTTTTCATGTTACCTTGTACGCATGCGCGGTGTTTTGTTTCGTGGCCTACATATGTCGAGTGCTTCACCCTCAATAAACAGTTGAAGTGTGCGCCCGTGGTGTCGTCTTCTTTCTGTGTGTGGTGTGTGTTAGGCGCAAAATCTTTCTTTCAGTATGCAACACCAACTGGCCCAGCAGTTAACTCTCCTAAAGTATATTTCTTCTATATCGGGCTCGCCTTTCTATTCTCCTTCTGTTGACCTTCAGGACGTCAACCAGCTCCTGACAAACATCGTGTCTGCGACATGTCGTGCAAGGTACCTTGGATTCTGCATCAGAAATTCCGTTACACCGGTAGAAGTGAGTGCCCTGTTTGGCCCTGTGGCACCCTCTAGGGGGCATGTAAAACGTATCTGCAAGATCTGGCGATCTGAACTTTGGCGGCAAGTCCGGTTATTTACAGACTGGTTACATGTTGTCTGCTTTACCCAGTAGCCGGAATGGATTGCTCTAAGGCGTTTCCATTACCTTAGAAGCGAAGCTGCTCGTTTGACCGAGATGTGGTGGATTTGGAATTGGAAATTCATCCTTAAAACCAAAGGAAAACCAAAAACGCAGGATAGTGGAAATGGAAATCTTAGTCATGGGAAGTGCCTGTATTCCCTCCAACATTTCAAATGTTCTTCAAAAAGGCCCTAAGTTTGGACTGCAGCCTTTGGTCCCACCCCACGAACTGATGGCCCTAAACAGGGCTATGGCGAAAAAGGCCCCACAAGAAGATCGGGAGCGCTGCCTTCTGGATGGTGTGAACAGCCTTGCCAAGAGTGTCACGCGGACTGAACAGGACTGCCCTAAAGACCCTTTCGTTCTATAGCGAAATTCTTCAAGGATAATGAACTCAGCCTTTTGCAGGCAGATAAGTTAGGTGGCTTTGTATTTTTGCCTATTTCTATGTATAGAGAGAAAGCTGCGCAGGCGGTGAACAAAAATTTCATGGTTGTGAGAAAAGCTCGAACTAGAATTAAGAGCAAAGCTGTTGAACTTTGTAAGTGGCGCCTAGAATTGCATGGACTAGCTAAGCTAAAGATATAACTAAGAGTGATGGGGGGGGGGGGGGGGGGGGCGTTGCATGTTTTCTTTTCCGTTAAAACGCATAAACCCAAAGCGCCATTCCGTACCATTGTGAGTGAAGCGGGTACCTGGAGCACTGCGTGAGTAAGTTCCTTCAGAGAAGATTGAATAGCCTAATTATAACTGATCCATTGCTTACAAAAAGTTTAGGGGAAGTAGCCCATTTTTTCGAAGAAAAGAATGACATAGAATATGCTTTTTCCGTAGATGTAGAAGACCTTTTTTATTCAGTGCCCTATCCGGACTTGTTTGCCTCTGTTAAAATGTGCATAGACGAGAGCGGCCCATTGGCTTTCCAAAATGCCGCTGGCATCACTGTTGATAACTTTTTAGTCCTTTTAGAATTTTATCTTCGTAGTACTTTTATCTTGTTTGACGAGCAACCGTTCTTGCAGAAGAAAGGCATATGCCTAGGCTCGTGCATTGCCCCTATATTGTGCAATATCTTTTTATCTTTTATCGATCGCTCTCTACACGATCGTTTTAACCATTTTAATAATGTCAAAGTCCTTCAGGTGTTTCGTTACATGGACGACTTTTTAGTAGTTTTAAACAAGAAGTACTCCGTTTCAAATCAGGCTACAGTTAGGAGTGTTTTAGATGATTTTAGAAACCTAAGAAAAGGGCTACGTTTTAAATATGAGCTACCGGATAATGGGTCGCTTCAGTTTTTAGATTTACAGCTAAAGTTTTCAGATGGGCACATCTGTTGGGCTTACTCCCCTCGTGCGAAGAAAGGGCTCCTGCCGTACAATTCGGCCCACTCCAAAGTTGTAAAAAGAGGCATCGCCAACCTCTGCCTGGAGTCATCGCTCCGGAAGTCGTGTGTGCATGAAATGCAGGCAAGTTTTTGCAACCAATTGAGCAGGCTCGTTGCAGCTGGCTTCCCTGAGTCGGTATTGGTCCCTGTGGCGGAAACGCTTTTGAAGAAGTTGAAGGCTGGGGTAAGCAGGGTAGAACCGAAGAAGAAAGAGTGGCCTGTAGTATTCCCATACATTCATAAGGTCACGCACGGCTTGAAAAAAGTCGCTAACCGGTATAATATACCGATGGTATTCTCGGCTCCCCAAAAGCTTTCCCACCTAAGCCGTCGCATTACTTGCGATAGGCAAAAGCTTGGCTGCCAGAAGAAACATGGCCAGCGTTTCGTGAAGTGTGCCACAAATGTGGTTTATGAAATTCCTCTGTCCTGCGGAAAATCCTATATTGGACAGACGGGGCGTTGTGTCAATGACCGGCTTTGGGAGCATGCACTAGAAATAAAAAATAACGAAGGTGAGCGACTTGTGGTTCACTGCAGAGCCTGCACCGATTGCTTCCCACGGTTCCGTGAGGCGAGGATTTTGGGTAGAGGCAGGTGTCAGACATCCCGAGAAACTCTGGAAGCGTTCTACATCAAGAAAGCGGGCCCTGACTGTGTTAGTGATACATCGGTTTTTCTTTATGAGGCTGAGCGCAAGTTTTTATCGCGCCTAATCAGCTAGTGTGTTTTTTAATGTTATCTTGTACGCATGCGCGGTGTTTTGTTTCGTGGCCTATATATGTCGAGTGCTTCACCCTCAATAAACAGTTGAAGTGTGCGCCCGTGGTGTCGTCTTCTTTCTGTGTGTGGTGTGTGTTAGGCGCAGAATCTTTCTTTCAGTAGACTGTTGGTAGAGATTTTAATTTAGATATATTAGATGCATCAACATCTCAGCACCATTTCGAAGCATTATTGCGACCACGTGGCAGACATAATGTAATTGAAATGGCAACACGCAAAACGAATGGTTCACCAACATTACTTGATCTTTTTATTAAGAACTTAGGTCCAAATTGTACTTTTCAGGCGCCAAAACCACACATACACGAGCACGAGAGAAGAGAACGGGACACGTTAGGTGGCGTTCTTTCTGCACACATTAGTGGCCACTTGCCCATTTTTTTTGCTTAACAAATCTTCTGAAGCTTCCAGGAAACAATCCTGTGTTCATTAAAAATTTCGAAATATCAATCAAAAATATACTAGAAAATTTTCGCACGAGATTATGTAGCGTATCTTGGGATATTGTATATGACTCAAAAGCTTCTGACGAGGCACATGAAACATTTTTATCTTTATTTAAGGAAACCTACAATCAATAATTTTCTTTGGTTTCGATAAAGAAAGCAAACCATTCACGAAAACCTTGGCTAACAAACCACTGCGTTAAAACGATAAGAAAGATAATCTTTTCAAAAAATTCTTGCCAACACGTAATCCTGCAGATTGGGAAAAATTTAAACAAAATATGAACAAAACCAACTCTTTGCTACGTAAGCCGTTAATAATTTTGTCAATACGGTCCATAGCTCCTACCACCCCGATGCTACAAAAAAGGTGAGCAAGAACGTAAAAAGCTTGTATCTTGACCCAACAAGTGAAGCACAGGTTCAAGCGATATTCTGTTCATTAAGCAATCCCACGTCATATGAAATAGACGGCATACAAATAAAACCTGTTAAATGCTCGTTTCACCTAATTTCCCCACCATGTACTTATGTCTGTAATTTGGCTGTCTCTACGGGCAACTTCCTTAAAAAAAATACAAGTGTCAAATGTAACCGCGCTTTTCAACGGGGGCGACAAACACAACTTGTCGAACTACCCCCCAATTTCCATTTTGCCCGTATTTTCTAAATGCTTAGAAAAAAGAATACATGTCCGAATTTCAAACTTTGCTGTAACATAAATCTAATAAACTCTGCACAATATGGTTTTCGCAAGGGGAGGTCCACTTAACTAGCACTTTTCACTCAAAAAGAAATTATTCTATAAGTATTTGAAGAAAAAGTGCTTATAGCTGGTTTGTACATTTATTTTTAAAAGGCATGCGACCGTCTAAAGCACACAGCTTTGCTAAATAAACTGCAACTGTACGGAATACGAGACTTGCCTTCAATTCTCATTGCTTCCCATATCTCTCACCGCATGAAAAGTGTTGTTATAGATGATACTTTCTCTACACTTAAAGCTATAAATACAGAGGTTCCGCAAGGGACCTTTCTTGGGCCATTGTTTAATCTTGATGTGAACGAAATTACTAGCATAAACCGAAAACCAACATATCTCTAGTACGCACATGACACAACAGTTTTATATCGCCATACAGGCTGCAAATTGCTTCGATGCTACTTAAGTGAATACCTTGAAAGCTTGAACATCTGGAGCACTCTTAATTCAATAAAAATAAATATTTAAAAAAAAAACCAAAGCCGTTCTTTTCACATCCAGACAATCGGCTGCCGCGCTAACAGGAAATTTGATCCTTAACAATTCTGCTGCGGAGGTGGTTGACTACATTAAAACTCTTGGAGTGTACTTTCACAAACACATGTCCTGGGATACCCACACGAACTACATAATTACTCGTTCATCAACGGCTGTTTGCTTACTGGTAAGGCTGCATTTCTTTCAACCATCGAATGCTAAATTACATATTTACTGTGCACTGTTTGCCTCGTACTTGAATTATTGCTTGCTTGTTTGGGTAACACAACTCTGACTAACATAAACCGTCTGCATACGCTTCAAAAGAAAGCGCTTCGACACACAGCTGGTGAGCATTACTACGTGCATACTAAACCCCTTTTCAGACGCTTTAACATTATTTTTGTTCACAGTCTTTATTCTTATATGCTGGCAATGAAACAAAAATATTGTCGCCTCTGACAAGATGCTGGATTTCATTGCTCAATTAACGTTGAAGACAAACATTTACCCTACACGTCATAATGATACTTAGTGCCGTATTCCCGAACATCATATGGTACGCAGATGCTTCGACGCACTCTCCCTGTTCTCCTGAATTATCTGCAGGAGACCAAGATTGTGATAGAAAATATGAATAAATGAAAATAAATGTGATTTGTTTCTAAGCAGTGAGCCGTGTAACAAAAGCTCCTGTAAGCATCCGTGGAAGTACTACCTTTTGGAAAGGTGAGGACGCAAGTGTCTCACCCCTTCAGGAAATTTCGAATGCTGATGACGAAAAATGGGCCACACAGAATGGCCCAGAGACGAACCCCCTTGGGCTTCGTACTTTTGACAAGGGCTGTACGTACTGAGCAACGAACTGCTACTGTGCTTGTTGCGACGACCAATCCCCAAACTACACGACGCAGCTGTACACAAGCGCCTTTAATTCCAAAGGCTCGTCGAGATGTGTCCACCTCTCGGAAATGTAAAATGCCAGAAGTCATACAGGTGACCTCGTGGTGCTGAATGCCTGCTCATGTGACTCCAGCGACCTCACAATTAAGACATTAACAGTAGGCGCTGTAAAAACACCGCACAATCACAGCTCATTTCTTTATCCAGCTGCCAAGGAGAACACAGGTAATTTTAGACGCCTTATGTAGTTTTAGAAAACGTCAAAAAGGGCTCACTAATGACGTCTTTTTCAGTGATTATGCAAACTGCCTCGCACGGCTCGACTACGTTCAAAACTTGGACGTTACGCACCAAATGTTTAGCTGAAACAAACGAAGACGACAATAATCATTGCTTATGTGGTCTATTACTGCTTCGCAACGCTCTCGCAAGCAATTAAAACAACGGCCGATCCTGCCAATATAACATTTTCCACAGGAAGCTGGCATGCTGTAGTCAAGACTAATTTCATATGCGACGTACGGCTTTTTTTTTTTTTTTTGGTGCGTGCCCGTATCATTTAACAAACTGCGCATGCGCGCAACTTACTCGCCCTGAGAAAGACGCGGGCACACCGTTCTTCGCGGCCGCCTTGCGTTCTTTTCGCAATATACGCAATTAATGCGCAAAGCGGGCGAAGGCGGAGACTGCGAACGGAAGTTTCGCAAAGGTCGTGTGGATATTATTTATTTTGCATGGATTCTGCACAGCGTGACTTTCACAAGTAATGAGAGCCAACAGTAAGCACCAGGCAAACTAATATTTTACGCTGTTTCCGGGTAATTAGCACCGTTGCCAGTGCCAGCCGAACTGTTTTTTTTTTCTACTTTTGGTAACAACAAACTAGAAGCTACAGTTTGGATTACGGCGTTTCTGTTAACCTTGCTCAAAAGTTAACTTCTAGCTCTCGTGTTTATTGCGGTTCGGCAGAATCGTGCGCTGTTCGCTTGTTTACGCCTTCTAGCTTACCCCTAAGTTAGATAAATTCTAAAACGCTGCCTCCTTTTTAGGTTGTTCCGTAATTCAGGCTAATTTCTGCCTCAAAACCTCGGTATTTAAACTGGTATTGCTATTCACATGGTCCCTAGTTTTGCAAAACCTCTTGCAATGCGGTTGCAGTTTCCGAAACCCGGCCTGTGAATAACAGACCACAATCCCGTCTCCCGGAATTTAGCGCGAACTTAAACCAGGCCTCAGATTTTCCTAAGCAGTGCCCAATAGCTTACAAGGTGTGGGAAGCTATTCTTAGGTTGAACAGTGACATTGTAATAAACAAATTCTCTCTCTTATTTAACCTACGTGTTTTGTAAGTGTGGGCTCTATGGGCAGTTTGCCGAAGTTCACGCGGACTAAATAGCACACATCGTCGTTCGAAATCATGCGTTGTTTTTCAAAAGCTAAAAAAAGAACGACAATCTTACGCGCCAAAATAATGCGCAGACTATCTCGTCGTCGAAGGAAGGTGACGGCATACAATGGTTTTCAGGTTTAGCGTAACCCATAAGACGCGCTATACATGTTGATAGCTGTAACCTTTGAACTGCTCTTGGCCAGGTTGGTTAGCGTTAACTTGTCAACCAACGCCGGCACGTATCCATTAGCTGGATACCTAATCGAGCTTTTCTTTGCCCCCCCCCCCCCCCCCGTTTCCTTGGAGCTGTCAGGAGTTCCGCCTTCCCTGACCTTCTTCTTGTGATTCGTTATGCTTAGCTCTACAAAAGATTTCAAGGGATCATAAATGTTTATCGGGTTTCCAAGATTACTACCTTGCTGAAAAGATGGAAAAATACTTCTCTGTCTCTAAAAATATTTGTATGTTGGAGGAAAACTCAAGAAAATTTCAGGCAGAGCTAAGACAACTTGGAGAATGCTTCAGAAAATGTGCATAAGACAAGTCTGTTCCTTCTTTGTTGAAGACTTCATGATTTTCAAGTATGCGTTGTTGGTTCGATGGAACAAAGAGCATTGATTAACCAGCTAGCTCTAGCGTGAAAAGAATTTTGCTGAACTGAAAAGAACGAGAGGCAGACGCATACTATTGCACAACTGGTACTGAACGTACGATTACTCAGTCATTTCCTTGTAGTATGATTGCGCTCATTCTGTCCGCATTAAAGCATTCAAGTAACAAACAAATGCAGTACAAACTAAACCTTTTTATACTTGATAAAATGCGGCCATCTCTTTGTATTATAAAGGCGACTAAAATGATGTTTGTGCATGTATTGAGAGTATACAATATTATGCAAACAAGGCTCGCGTTTTTTTTATTTATTACGTATTTTTATTGTCGAAAAGCAGGTAATGCACATATGCAAGCTCGCACAATGTGAAAGTATGCAGAATGTGCAAGTCCAACGACATTTGAGATAAGACAAAAATCTGTTAAAATAACAAAAATTGCTTATTAATGACCTTCCAGGAATAGTATCGCTGTCATCTGCAAAGTAAAACTTGAATTTAGAGTTGTCGAATACATTAAGAATTGAAATGGAATATTTTGCAAAGCAATCAAACATGGCAGAAAGCGCAAAGCCGAATAAATGAAACAAGCAGGGAGCTCTTACAAATTCGTGATAAGTAAGGATTGGAGAAGTCGATTAATCTGTAATATTGGCATGTCAAAGGCACGCGCTTGTGCCTAGTCCCGGTTTTTCAATGAAGGCAGCCTCTCCGATCATGCGCTGGTTTTCCTGTATTGTACATACCTTATATTACAAAATTCGATTTTTCACCCACACTTCTTGCCGTGCCTTGTTCTCCACCTTCGTTGTGCAGAGTGTGGTCGTGCTGTTCTGACCTGATGTTAAACCAGATACTGTGAACGCTCGTCAATCCGAGCTGCCAGTTTATTCGGACCGACGCTTTTGGTCCCTTTACCATCAAGCGCATTAAAAACCTCCACTTAATTCGAACTGCAGATATTTCGAACAAGTTTTTTCTTCCCTTTGAATTCCAATAACGAAGTCTACTGCAAATCCGATACCCTTGCTTTCAATACACTTGCTTGCAAGCAGTCCGGCCAGTGGGTGGTTGGCGACTGGGCCTCACTATTGGCTGCGATAATCCAGCCAATAGTAAGGCAACGAGTGGTCAGGTCCGGTTGCCTGCGGTTGACAGAGCGCTGCTATGCACCTCACCAGTAACGGCATATCGCAATCGATGCCAGGCAATGATGACGTCCGGTCCCCAACCCAATAGGTGCGTCACTTGCCCCAGGCGCTTGAAAGCCGCGAGTGTATCTGAGTGACCACTGGCAGGGGACCGAATGAACGCGAAATGGACAACGGCAAATGCAAAGCTTAAAGAATACGGCCCCTGGTCACAGTGTTAACCAACTGAAACAAGGCAGCTATTCTTCTCTAGCTTCCCGAGGCAGTACCGTTTACTAGGCTGCCGTTAAAAAGAAAGTAACTGGAACCAGTAGGCGAATTTTAGACAGAAAAGAACGTGACAACTACGCCGGGGCTTGGTTTGCAACCATCAAGTTAGTAAGTGTTTAGGAGTGGTACCAACGCAGGATAATTCCTTCAACCGGACCCCTTCACCTTCCCCGAGTAACTGGACAACGAGTGAGGGAACTCGGTTACAGAACGCCGCAATGAATCATGATGTTGTGACAGCCAGGAGCACATCTACGCAGTTGCTATTTTCAACAATAGCAAGGGCAATTTTTTACAATCCAAAATGGTCTCATATACGCTGCAGAATCACGATTTCAACAAACAGTGTTCGCGCTCAGTGCGGAACAATTGGCGCCACCGAGGGCTTCCAATTATCGTTACTGCTTTCCGTAACCGGGTCCATTCAGTCGGATCGCGCTTGAGGGTGCTAACGTCGTGACGGAGGAACGCTTAGTAACAGGACTATTTTATAGCGAGAGCTCTCCTCCTTGGGGTGAAACTTCCGATTTCGATGTGAATGAGACAACGACCTTGAACGCCTCACAAGGTCAAACCAAACAGCTGTTTGGTGGTAGGGCGCAAGCTATGCTAATACGACCACGTGATCATATGACTGTAACCATTGGACACATAACCTTGCCATTTGCCCTTCACCTTGAAAATTGATTTGAGATAGTGGGCACCACAACTACAATAACCGTCAATGTCTCACAAGCTCAAACCGAACTTAACTACATGGTGCTATGGTCCAAGCTATGGTAGTACGGCCACGTGATCATACGACTATGCCGATTGGGTACGGGGTCTTGACCCTTGACCTTGAAATTTTATTTGAGGCAGTGGAGACCATACTTGACACAGTTTTTGCTTGTATAACTAGGTTCAAGCGGCATTCAACCCCAGCCATATTTTTAAAATCACGGTCGGCTTTTTTCTAAGCAGAAAAAGAAAAGTAAACAAGCTCAAGTTACAACAAAGAAAACCGAAGGAGTCACATTTGATCCCGCGCTACAACACTCCCTAAAGGTAAAAATCAAAACTTTGTTAGAACTGTTTATTGTCACAAGCAAATGTTTAAATACACGAATACAGAACTTCTGGGACCCAAAAAAATTGTTTAAGGGTCCCTGAAGAACTTAGGTTAACTCATATATGCAATGGCAACAGCGGAGAGGATTTGACACTCTTATTCAACAAGGCATTGCTATTTCGAATAATTGTGTTCTGTTTACAGAACTATAAAAAGAACACTATTATTCAAAACAAAATCTAAAATTATTCAGTACGTGCGAACATCAAAATACCTTATTTTTATGCTATGCATAACACAATGAAGCTTTACATAAAAAAAAATACGCGTTTAGTTTTGTTCAAAAGAAACTCTTTTTTGGTTCTCTGGAAGGATGAAGTCTAGGTATAGCTTTTTCAGTTGAAGCAAAATTATTCCGATAGGTGAAACCTGCGAATTCCAAGCCGTGACGACCGGAATTTTGTATTTATTTATGGCAAAGAAGATTTATTTGAAAAAGACAGGGAACCTGGATCAAAATACGCTGACCAGGAGAAGACGACTGCCTACAACCCTGCACTAGTTGAATCTCGTTGAGCACGTTGTCATTTTTAAAGCCGCAAGCTACTTAATGAAACAGCATAAGCCGGGCGTTTCACCTAAGATGTTCTGTAACTTAAAAAAAAAATGGCTTTTTGATTTAGCAGAGGGCTTTTCCCCACATAGCACTGTCAGCGGTATACAGAATCAGAATACAGCTAAGAAGTGGTAGCTAGTAGGCTCGTTAACAAACATGGAATACTTAACTTGTTAACCATTACTGTTGGTCTCCTGATTCATTAAAAGGGCTTGCAGCCGACCGTAAGTAATATAAAAGTCAGTTTTTACTTTTTCGAAAACTTAGTTACCCTCTGCGTTGTACCTTATCACAATTTGCCTACAGCTGCTGCGGTGGCTCCGTGTTTATGGCACTCGGCTGCTGGCCGGAAAGACGCGAGTTCGATCCCAGCCGCGGCAGTCGAATTTTTATGCTGATGAAAATCTAGAGGACCGTGTACTGCGCGATGTCAGAGCATGTTAAAAGACCCGAGGTGGTCGAAATTTCCGGACTTCACTACGGCGTTCTTCATTGCCTGAGTCGCTCTGGGACGTTAAACCCTCCTAAACCAAACCAAACATACAGCCCACACCGCTCCAAAGTAAACGCGTTTTGACAGCGTGCCGACAAAGTAGCTCCTCCAGTGCGCGTAACACGTCGAAATAGCAAACACATATTGGGCCACAACGCTGATGGTAACTTCGTTTTTAAAGTTCTGAAAACTGATATCGATATTACTTACAGTTCACTACACGCCTCTAAGTAAATAAGAAGATTACCAGAAATACAAAAAAAAATTAACTATTCAACATTGGTCAGCTTACTAGTTAGCACATCTTAGCTGTATTCTGATGAGCTACACCGCTGACAATGCTATGCGGAAACAAGCGCCCTTAAAACGATAAAGCCCCATTTTTAAAAACGGCTGACTCTCTAAGGTGACCGAAGAGCAAGGTTTCGGGCTAGTTGGTAATGCAGTGTACTTAGAAACAGCGCGAAGAAACACGGACACACGAAGAAACGACACACACGAGCGCTGACTCACAAGTGAATTTTTATTCTGATGGAAAGAACCTTAAATAAAAGACATGAGAGGGTGGGTAACAAGGCTGCTGCAGCAATAACCGGCAATCAGTGTGGTCGCGTGACAAGATTTCTAAAACATATAATATATAATTGGTCTTTGGGGAAAGGAAATGGCGCAGTATCTGTCTCATATATCGTTGGACACCTGAACCGCGCCGTTAGGGAAGGGTAAAGAAGGGAGTGAAAGAAGAAAGGAAGAAGAGGTGCTGTAGTGGAGGGCTCCGGAATAATTTCGACCACCTGGGGATCTTTAACGTGCACTGACATCGCACAGCTCACGGGCGCCTTAGTGTTTTTCCTCCATAAAAACGCAGCCGCCGCGGTCGGGTTCGAACCCGGGAACTCCGGATCAGTAGTCGAGCGCCCTAACCACCGAGCCACCGCGGCGGGTTTCTAAAACAGGAACAAACGAAATAAGCGATAAAACGACGGTGTATAGAGCTGCGAAAAGGTGGTCAGGTAACAACAACAAAAACAAAACCGATGAAAAATTGACGAAGAGGTCGAGGAATGCGGGGGACACAGAGGGGAATATACAAGTGAATACATAAAAAATGAAGAAGGCAAAAGCTTTTAAAACGTGCCCAAAAAGGGGGAATTAAAAGCGTTAAATTCTTGTAAGAAGCTGCATAGGATAAAACAAGATAAAGGCAGTACCAAGAAAAGATCAGTGAATTATTCATCCGATATCCGGTATGCGGTATGCGCACGCATCAAGACGCATCTGCATATGAAATCTTTGTCTCTGTTTTGTAGCAATAGCCACATTAAGGTAGCATTTAGAGCCTTCAGCGTGGCCGCGTGGCCGCGGTCCCATGGCTGGTCATGTGATTGGTCACGGGATGTAGAGCAGCTGCCGGCGCCGCCATGGCTGGTCACGTGGTTCG